>NC_056732.1:1461845815-1461948315 GCF_019279795.1 Protopterus annectens
ACCCTGACATCTAAAAATTCTATTACAGTAAGGGAGCTACAACATCTAAATTTTAAAAAACTGGTGCTGCTATTCGTGTATTGATCTAGGGATTCAAAGAACTTCTCATCGCCTTTCCAAATTAAAATCAATCATCCATGAACCTCCAGTAAAACATCAGGTGTCCCCTGAATCTATCATTCAAAATGTGCTGCTTTTCCCGGCTTGCCATAATGACGTTGGCATAGCTATTGGCACATGACATGCCCATAGCTACGTCATCCATCTGCGGGTAAATGTTATGCTCAAACATGAAGGCATTGTTTTCTGGTATTACCTCCATAAACATACACAACAAGTCTATAAATTTCGTCACATAATGTCCATCATTCCCTAGGTATTCCCTTAATAGGTCTACACCTATGTCATTCTGTATTGTTGTGGCTTGGTCCTTCGCTATTTTTTACTGTGTACTGTGTTTTCTTTTTTTTTTTCTCAAAATGTTTTTATTTTCTTTTTTATTTGTAAACAAATTATGATACAGAGAATTTAAATTACAATTCAAAATAAAAGAAAATAGTTAATAGCTATAACAATATGTACAATATTTACAGGTGGTCCAATGAAAAGGATTTACCAATAAAGTTATAAAGAAGAATAATCCCATAAAACAAGTATAACCTTTACTGGCATGTATTCACATAAGTCCATCTTAGTGTATGACATTTCAATTTCATGTAGAAGAAATTATATCCTTTTGTAATGTGTTTATAAGTATTAAGATTTTATTCCAAGGATTGTCTGTCCAGCGTCTAGGAAAAATTCTTTCTTCTTTGACTTTTATTTCTTTTTGTGCAGATTCCTTTAATAGAGATATGAAATCTTCATAACTTGGAGGGACTGTGGATTTCCATTTTCTTGTTATACATTTTCTGGCAACAGCCAGAATAGACCATAGAAGATATTGATCACTTTTACTCATAGTTATTGAGTCATCTACATTCAGAAAAATTAAAGATTTTGTTAGAACAAATTTGTCATTATAAATGGCTTGAAGAAATCTGTTAATATCTTCCCAGAATTTTTTAATGCAATCATAAAACATATGTATCCAATCTGCCTTGCAGTTTAAAGTACATCTCCAGCATGTGGGCTTTTGGGTAGGGTCAAATTTGGCTGTTTTATATGGTGTATAAAAGGCTCTATGTAAAAATTTCCATGTGAAGATTTTCCATATCTGAAAGTTTGAGGTTAGCTTAACTGACAACAAAAGGTCATTTATACCTTCAGGTGATAGATTTATTGTCAAGCCCTTTATTAAAGTGTTCACTACATTTTGACCTATTTTAGTTTTATATACTATTAAAATTTTGTATAATTTAGATATAGAAATTAGCTTTTTATGATTTCCGTAAATCAATTCTTGTATATATTCTATGAATTTAGGTATAGTTTTAAAGTTTGAATCATTAATAATTCTACATAAATCACTTGCATATTGTAATATTGTTTGGAGTTCTATTCTTTCTATTTCAAATATATTAAAGTCATTTATTACTTGTTGGGTGGTTAAAGTACTGTGATTATTTAAACATTGAAACCAGTAAATAAAGTTATTGGATTCCCAATTTATGAGTGTTTTTTCTTGGATTTTTCCTTTAAAATTCTTTGATGTTTTAAATGGTATTAAGAGTTCAAACCACAATTTTATGTCTGGATTTGTAATTATAAATTTTCTAAATAGATTATAAATATTATTCAAATATGATAAATTAGTGGGCTTTGTTATTTTATTTTGTAAGCTATTACATAATACATGCCAAAATATGTTATTATAATTCTCCAAATCCATGTTTTTTAATATTTTGTTTTCATTTAGGAAAAAAGTTATATGTAGAATTTTCCATGCAGATGAATAATTTGGATTTACCCAATTTAGTATAAGTTTAATGATGGAAGCTTTAATATACATTTCTATGTCTGGAAATGTAATTCCTCCCAAGTCCCAGGGTCTAATATGATGTGAGAAAGCAATTCTATTCTTTTTTGGATACCAAAGAAAATCCATTAATAGTTTCTGTATTGTTTTTATAACTTTTTTATCTGCTAAAATAGGGATTGCTAGCGCTATATAGTTTATTTGTGGAAGTAATATAATTTTTATTAACTGTAACCTATCTTCCAAATTTAACATTAATTTATTCCAGCTATTAACTTGTTTTTGAATTAAATTTTGGATTTTATTATAATTTAATGTCATGGTAATATCTATGTTCTCAGATATAAGAATTCATAGATATTCTAGTGAAGAAACCTTTTCTCCAATTATTTGATATTTATTCAGATGTAAGTCATCTATTTTATTTAGAAGTATATGTTTTGATTTGGATTTATTGAAACAAAGACCTGAAATAGAAAAAAAATCTTCTACTTGTTCCTGTAATTCTTGTATGGACTCTTCATTTGGTTTTAAAGTCAGCAATATATCGTCGGCAAATAACATGATTTTAGAATTAAATTTATTGTAAAAGCTAATTCCTTCTATTTTTAGATCACTTCATATTGCAGACGCAAATAATTCTATCGCCAGGCCAAACAGAATGGGAGACATAGGGCAACTTTGCTTAGAGCCTTTAGTTATTTTAAAAGCTTCCGAGGTAAATGGACCTAATTTTACATAAGCCAGGTTATCTTTATATATATTCTTTATTAAGTTTATAAAGTTTGATGGGAATTCATAAAGTTCCAAGATTTTAAATAGATATTTCCAGTTTACCGAATCAAATGCTTTCTCTATATCTAATGTGATTATAAGAGCTTCTGAATTATCTCTGTTCAATGCTTCTATAATGGTTAAAATTCTCTGAATGTTGTCATATGTGTGTCTTCCAAATATAAAGCCTGTTTGGTCTTCATTTATGACTTGAGTCAGGGATTTCTTAATTCTATTTACTAAAATAGACATAAAGATTTTATAATCATTATTAAGCAGAAAGATAGGTCTATATGAGCTACATTGGGATGGATCTTTTTTGTCTTTTTTTATAGGGGTAACTAGTGAATATTTCCAAGATGGTGGAGTAATAATTTGAGTTTGAATATCATTTAGCATGTTATGAAGTAGAGAAATTGCTGAATTTGGAAGGATTTTATATAATTCCATTATTATTCCATCCATTCCTGGTGATTTGTTGTTTTTACTTATTTTAATTGTATCTTTTATTTCTTTTATGGAGATAAGCTTGTCTATTTCTACTTTTAATTGGTCAGGTAGTTTTTTTATTAAGGAATTATTAAATTTCAGATCTGAAAATGAAATATTATTATCATTATTTCCATAATGCTTAGCATAATAGAACTTAAAAGCTTCAAGAATATCATTCACATCAGAGACATTTTTTTCCCTTTTCCTTCATGTATTATATTTGTGATGTTATTTTCTGAGTTCTGCTTTTTAATTCTCATTGCTAGATTATGTAAGTGTTTTGGAGAAGTTGAAATTGAGGCAAATTTTAGTTTTTCCAAAGCTAGATTTGTTTTATGAGTGAGGAATTCATTGTATTTTTTATTTAAATCTATAATTTCTTTTTTTTTTCTTGGGAATCTACTACATCATAAGAGCTTGTATTTATTTCTGTTATTCGTTTTTGTATGTTGTGTAATTCAGATTCCCATTCCTTTGTTTTATTTTTAAACCATCCTATAATCTTACCATACAAAAAAGCCTTAAGTGTATCCCAAGTTATTATATTATTTGTATCTTTAATAGGATTTGTTTCTAAGAAATATTTGATTTCTGAATCTAGCCAAGGTTTAAACTCTTTTAATTTAAGGATGTAAGCTGGTATTCTAGTTACAATGTTTAGTCTTTTGAAATCAATTTTTACTTTAAGAATTAAGGCATTGTGATCTGAGAGAGGACATGGAATAATAGAAAATGTTGTTATCCTACTGTTTAAATCAGAGGAGACAAATATTTTATCTATTCTTGTTTTAGTATTAAAGCGATAATCGCTATGTGTGTAGCTTAATGAGTTAGAATCTTTAAAATTAAATGTCTCTATCAGATTTAAGCTTTCTAAACATTTCTTGAGGTATTTACTTACGGGTGTAAGACGTAACTTACTTTCATTAGTTGTTTCAGAGTTATCTAGGATACAATTGAAATCTCCCCCCATTATTATCATACCTTTGCTTACTTTGTTAATTAATTCTATGTGCTTTTTAACCGTAGACAATCCTATTCCAGGAATCCAGTAAATATTTATTAAAGTCCAAATTCTATTATGATATTTTATTATTACAATTGATATTAACCCTTCTTTATCTTCGTATTTGTAAATGATCTGTGGAATAACTACACTTCTTTTCCATAAAATTATAACCCCTCTTGTTTTTTTTTTTGTATAGGGAGTGAGAAAGAATTAGATAGAAGGCTTGTGAATACTGTCCACTCTCAGATAATACAATAATGTACTGAATACATCCCAAAATGTTCACGAGTGGTTCCATTTTAAAATATTTTCATCAATATACTTACATTAATTCAAATTAATAAATTCTAAATGTGAACCTTTAAGCAACATAGATGCATTCACCAAGAACAACAATATTTATTCAGGCAATGATAGCGCACTATTTTAGTAATCAAATACTTGTATAGAGAAGAAACAGCAGTGTTAAAGAGGAAAAACTCTGCAATAGTGTGTATTTACACGCCTTCTTCTGGCCAGTAACTTAAATTATATCTATGTACGGATTAAATATATCGCGTGCTATGTATGAAGTGGTGAACAACTTTTCAGATAAGAAAGCTAAAAATAACTGAGCAGAAGGCTCGTGAATGTTCATTTACTTGCAAATAATACGATAATACACTGAATACATCCAAAATGTTCATGGGTAATTCTATTGTATAACATTTTTATCACTATAAACTACATCAAATTAAATCAGAGAATTCTAAATGTGCACTTTTGAATAACATAAATGTAATTAGTAATTAGTAAAAATGATAATAATAATAATAATATTTATTCAGGCATTGATAGCGCCTTACTTTTTCAACTAAGTAGTTGTATAGAGAAAACCATTTAAAAAGACATTTTATATTAAAAGCTTAAAAAAGAAACTGCTTTATATTAGTGTAATAAAGAGTTTAGTTTTAATATATTATAATCATACCTTAGTTGATACTTTGAGAGAAATAGTATCGTCAAAGTTCTTTTTGTCAGTCTTTTATTTCTTTTTTTCTCTTGCCTCTGACCAAATATTTTTTCCCTGGAGCTCTTTTTAAAGAAGATGAATTTATCCAGTCCATTTCTTCAGGTAGTGGAATTATGTTATTATTCTTTATGAAAGATGTGGCTTCTTCTATACTGTTAAATGTTCTCATGTCATTGTTATATTGGATTCTTATTTTGGCTGGATAGGAAAGCTGCGCTTTAATTTTATGTTGTTTTAAAAGTTTTACTAATGGCCATGTTTTCTTCCTTATATCCAGAACTCTTGTTGAATAATCACTATCAAATCTTAATAATGACTGTTTATACATAACAGGACTTTTCCTCCATGCGGATCTCAGTATAAGCTCTTTGTCCATAAAAGAAAGAAATTTGACTACTATAGATCTTGGAGCTGATTTAGAAGAATTAGAAAGTGTCTTACCAATAGCTCTGTGTGCTCTTTCTATCCCATAAGATAAGCCTTCTTTTAGACCAAGAACTTCAGGAAACCAAGAGTTCAAGAATTGGATAATGTCGTCACCTTCGGATTTCTCTGGAAGACCAAAAATCCTTATGTTTGTTCTTCTTTCTCTATTCTCCATATCATCCACTTTATTTATTAACCAAGTGTTCTGTTGTAGTAGAAATTGAGTATGTAATTCTTCTTCTTTTAACCTCCCATCAACATCACTTAAGGAAGTCTCAATGTCTGATATTTTTATTTGTTGTTGTTTTAAGATTTCTTTAAAAACTTCTGTCTGTTTTTGGCAGTTATCCTTAAGATTCTCTAGATTTTCAGTAAATCTGTCCATTTTTAGCGATAAGTCAAGCAAAGTGGCAGATATCTGTTGCATCTCTTTTTTTATAATAGAGTCTGAAGATGAGTAACTCCAAAAATTCACATTCAGACAGTTTGAAATGTCCTCTGTAGTATTTGACAGGAAAATTTCAGATTTTTTTCTTCAAAATTGGTAACTTTGTTATAAATTACTTCATCTTCAATATTTACCCAATTTTTTTTAAATATATTTAGTTTTTCCTGTATTTTCTAGTATGAGTATGAGGAGCTCAAAATCAAGCTGCTTTCAGTTAGCGATTAGGCTCCGCCTCCTGTGTACTGTGTTTTCTGAATGTTGGACCATTTATCTTTACTGTCCTTACTGTTTGCTTTATATGTATACATCTTTTGCAAGGGGTAATAGGGTATGAACCATGCCCTCTGAGGTGTGACATCACTCTGCCCGTCCAATATACCCATATAGAGCTGCTGCCTGTTAATCTGATGGCAGTATAAAGGTTCTTCCATGCATTGCCCCTTTATTTCCAGTTCCATTTTGTTTTGGTAAATAAATGGAAATTGTCTCACACTGTAATAGCAGGACAGAGGTGTGCCTTGTGTAGTGTTTATTTACTTTTTTTAAGAAATACTAAAATTCTTTGAATTTCAAACCACAGTTGCAATTTACATGTTTTCAAACATGTTAATAAATGCTGACTGATACTCCCAAAGCATTTTTAGTAGAATCACAAAACGTTTTCTGTAAAAGTAATCAGTAAAGTCTATAATTAGCATGTTGTTACCTTGTTTGTCCTCCTGTGGTAGGTTATAGGTAGGTTTTATACTCTGTGGTAGGGATTGTGACTAGTACCTAAAATTGGGTGGAGTGAATAAATTGGGACAAAGCTTAATTTGTCATTATTAATATAAAGAAGTACCTCAATAACTCGGACATGGTATAGGATGCTGGAGTGTGAATGAGGCATGTCTGTGGGCTATATGCATTCATGAACCAAGAACAGCTCGTCCGTAGCAACCTGAATGTATTTACACCTATAATACATATGTGCTGAGCTTCCTTAATATAAGAAGTTCTCAAATCAGCCCCAACTTACACCAGTTGGTCTCAGTTTACCATTTTAGGGTTTGCAGAGTCGAGAGCTTCACTGACAGTCTGGGAAAAGTACAATGTTGTCAGTGTTGATGGGTAAAGGACAGGTGAGAAGTAATACATTTCAGCTGATTTGAACTACTGAATTAAATGCGGTACCTACTAACACACCCTCACAACAAACACACTCCGCTCTAGATAACAGCTCAGCACAGGCAATACTGACGACATCACTGTAAAATGCTTACAAATCAGAAGTAGTCATGAAAGGCATATTTCTATCTCCATTTATTTTTACTTCTCTAATACACTGCCATTTATTGGATATTTGCTACAAATACAATACAGTGATGGCAGATATCACTTTGTCACCTTTGTTGCAATATTCGATTGTAAGTTAAAACATGATGCAGACAGAGGAAAAACAACTTCAGTCTTTAGGAGAATCAATCCTTATTGGTGCTCTAAGGACATATGAGAAACTCCTCTTTGGAAAGGAGGGAGCCAAAAAAGGCTGAGCTAATGTGTGGAATCAAGTAATATCTAACATTAACACTGTAGTGGAAAGGAACCACACCCTGACACAGTGCAGGAAAAGAGTTAGTGACATTGTAGGATGAGTCAGGACAAAAACTAGGCAGAATGCATTTGCTCATAGCAGCATTTGTTGTGCCCTTCCACACCTGAACCATTAACACCAGATGAGGAGTACCTTCTGCCAATAGCAGGTGATGAACTGGATGCAGATGAGGATGCTATTGGCATCATTAGAGGTGGTGTTGCCACCAGTTCCTTCAGACCCTTGCAAAAGCCACAGCCAACCAATGTGGAAGGTACGTTAGTTAGATAGTGGGCTTCATTTTACCTCAATATGCTACACTGTATTTGTTGAGGTATGTGCACATATCATCCATGCATGTTTCATCATTAGGTATGCCCATACCTCTCAACTGTACAGATTTTTGCAGAATGTCCACATTTTTGCCTCATATTTTTGCTCCGTTTCTCAAAAAATTGTGGTTTTAAGGCAAAATCATTGGCAAATCATTAAGAGTTGAAGTCAGAAAATAATGACAGACTTTTCAGTTTCAGATGTTGTACTCTTCAAAAATGCATGCTAATGCAAAACCTGTTATTCTATCAACTTCCTACCTTTGTAAGAGCAATATTTAGGTTCATAGGTTAGTACTAGGCTAACTGCCCTTCTGGGTTATTTTAAGCCTAACCAATTACCCCATGTGAGAATCAAACCCTGTACATTGTGTCTGTAAGGCAAACACCTTAACCATTATGCCATATATTTAGATTTAATTTAAAATTTTTATTCCAAATTTAATAGCACAAATACTGACAGTTATTTGCTAAACAAAACAATATAGTCTCCCAATGAAAACAGACTTAGCTTGACAAGTTAGCTTCTCGGACCTTAAACTCACATTCATTGAAATGGCATTGAAGCCCACATTCAAAGAAAATGTATCTGATCGGTGGCAGATTAAGTTTACTTTTGGTCTGCTTTCAAACCATAGGCCCCTTGCACACATTTTTTAGGACCACGCATACATGTATGTGTTCTTTGATTCACCTTCCTGATTATGTATTCCTTGTATAACAGAGCACCACTTGTTAGAGTATATTTTAAATTTGTAGTTTGAACTTTTTCTAGTAAGCAATGGAACAAAATGTATGAACCAATAATGACAAAACTACCCATTTCAGAACATTTCAACCCAAAAGGCCTCTTGAGCTTTTGTCATTACAATCCACCAATATCAGTAAATATGAACAATCTCTGCAGAAGTAAAAGTCATCTGAATAATTTCACATTAAAGAGATCTGTAACTGATGAAGAGGTTGCAGCTAACAAACAACTTTATATTTCAGTGTTTCATGTAAAAATGTAGTGCCTGCTCCCCTTGAAGAATAAATTGCCTAAGTTACATTAAAAAATGGTAAACTGGTAGTATTGCAATACGGAATGGCAGGCAAACCAACAGTTTCATAATAACTAGGCATCTCATCCAAAGGAGGACACAGTCAGGACTACAGCAATGCCATGCCCCCCCAAAGAGCTCCAAACTTACCCATATGTGGTGAGGTTGATTGACAAATGTCTCAGAGACAGGACTCACAAAGTAGGAATATGGGGTGCACCCTCAGAAAGTATGAAAGAAACTAGTAGAATTCCATATGTAACTGTGCTGGGACCACTGCTCTTCATAATCTTCTCAGATCTCCACTTATCAAACAAGGATCTTTGGTTAACAAAATTCACAGATGATTGTAAGCTGGAAATCAGTTAAATCTCCCTTTGGCATGCATGCACTCAAGCAACAGCTTATACTTATCAGCAGCTGGTGTACTAAAATAAATGGATCAATTTCAGTGCCAAAAATTGCAGCACTGTACCATTTGGGGAGCACTCCCTAGCTCTAGCCTATAGCAATGATAACACACCACTTCAAAATGAAAAGGTTGAGACAGAATTAGGCACATGGGTGGACATATCCCTTAACATCTGACTATAATGTTGCAATGGTGGTTAGGAAATTCTTTTACCTTACTCAGCTCATCCATCCATCCATCCTTTACCCCTTTTCCCATTTTTCACATGGTGTCAGGGTGTCACTTCAACAGTAACAATCAGGTGGCTAGCCCTGCCACAGTAGTTCATCCATGCCACACACTCGCATACACACTCACACCTAGGCCCAGTTTAGAGTATCCAGTCCACCTGCTGCATGTCTTTGAAATGTGGGAGGAAACTGGAACACCAGGAGGAAATCCACATGAACACAGGGAGGAGATGCAGACTCCACGCAGAAGGCACCCAGCCGAGAATTGAACAGGGGAACTTCTTGCTGTGAGGCATCAATGTTAACTGCTGCACCACTGTGCCACCCTCTTACTCATCTCATAGCAAAAGGTATTTCTTATAGATCAAAAAAAGTCCTCCCCTCCTTCAAATCAGAATTGATTAGACCCATCATAAAGTACATTGCCCACTTTGCAATGTACCCTATTAAGAATGCCAAGCAATTGAAAATACTCCCAGAGGTGTATAACTAAAAAGATCAGGGGCCTAAAAGAGCTGAGCTACAAGGAAAGGCTGGAGGCTTTATCCTAATACTCAATTTAATATATACTCCTTAGTGGTGATCTGTTTCTTTCTTATAGGGCTATAAGGGATCCAGTAGTCCAAGAACGCTTATACCTCAATAAATCAAATAGTCCAGTTAACAATACAGCCAAAGATCTAAATCTACTCCAACAAATAAATAAGAGAAGGAATATATTCATCATACCTTGCCTACCCCATTCTCTGAAAGAAACTTCCTCTCCAAGTTAAGCAGTAGGACACACTGTCTGGCTTTAAAAAGGAACTGAACAACTAGGCAGGTGTTATAAATTCACGCCAGTATGACTGGTCTGGTTCACCTTGAAATGAGAGGCAAGGTCTAAGGGTCAATACTGGCATGACAGGAAATGGCCTTGAGGCTCGGTTTGTAACTACAATGATAGTCTGATCCTATGCCTGCAAAATATCTGAAATAACATCCAGACCATCCTATGCCTGCAAAATATCTGAAATACCATCCAGACCAAAGGTCAAAAAGGTCACACAGACATACCATTTGGTAACAACTGCAAGAAAGGTCCAGCCAATGTAGAGTCTTCACTGTATAATACATTAAACCTCCTGTAATGGAGCAGCGCCTCTTCCTGGAATGTGAGAAACAGCTAGCAGAAAGTATCACATAAAAAAATTAAATGAAAACTTACTTATGATGCATAACATTCAGTACAGTCTGTTCTGGAAACTGCAGATAAAAATAACAGTACAGCCATAAAGATGGAGTATACCACCAGCTTCTCCACACTCAGTCCCTGCCAGTATAACTAGTACTTGTGTGATATACCCCTCAACACTGTACAGATGATGACCTAAGGGAGTCTTACAAAAAAACTGCACATCTATTGCTGATAGATAAAAAAATGTCTAGTGTACAATGTAAGTTGACCAAGGACCACACTGCATAGTCTAAAGTAACACTGTATTCATCTTGAATTATACATGTAACTGTTTTTGCTCACTGTTGCTAAGTAAATGCCATGGCTAATAGTTGTGGACAAAGCTCCGCCTCTTTGTGTAGCTGTCTACCATGCTGTGTTACTGCAGTTGGCTGACCACCATCACTATTGCTACTAGTGGGAGGAAGGACAGAGGGAGCTGTGCTGCCACTGTCAGTGACTGCCTGTGGCAGTTGCGCACCAGGCTGACACATGATCATGTTGTCCAGAATGTTGTAGGCAGTAAACACTCTGCATGCAGTAGCAGGGTCATACTGAAAGGCACTCCTAGTCATCCAGAATGATGGAAATGGGCTTTGAACAGACCAAACACACACTCAAGGACAATCTGTGTCTGGGACAGGGTGGTGTTGAAGTGCTCCACAGCTGATCTTGCTGAGGGTGATGGACTGATATCATTAGCCAAGGCTGAAGAGGGTAGCCTGTGTCACCTGCAAAACAAAATAGGGGGCACATAAAAAGGGCTGTAACTCCTCAGCACTATGGATACTATCACAATATTGATAATGAAACAACTAAGTACAGGAAGAGGCAGTAGAGTGAGCTTGTGTCCCAAATGTGGGAGTCATGGAGACTGCCAGGATGCTGGGCCAGCATATTGCTGATGCACCCCCGTATATCACATACTTCCTGGCAGTTGATAGAACAGTAGCCTTTCTTGTTCCAGTAATACTTCCCCATAGTCCTGACAGAGCCCTAATGGCAACCTGGATGCAATCTATCACACTTACCACCTCAGGGAAATATGCAGTTTCACAGAAGGAACATATGGTACTGGCTTGGCCTTGAGATGACACTAGGAAATAGATGTACTGATCCACATATACCAAAAGGATGCTGAGGAATTGCTAAAGTACTCTTGAGGCAGAAGCCTGTGAGATACCCATCATGTCCACAGTTCATCTCTGGAAAGGCCCTGTGACAAGTGTAGTGGGGGTTATACTCACCTTTTTGTCCATAGGTATAGGAAGGCCACCCATCCCCACTCCTTGACTGTGGGCCCAGACAAACTCATCACAGCCAGTACTATGTCTCTGTCCACCCTACACTTTTGAAAATTTCCTGATGAGCAAATTTAAGATGGGCCAGCCTTTGCCTATATCTGTTTCATTTTGGCTGGTGAGCAGTGTGGGGCACACTTGGTTTTGGTGCAGCACCATTAGGCACACCTGGTTATAGTGTAGCACCACTGGGCACACCTGGTTTTAGTGCAGCCAGGAAAAATACCTCAGAATAAGAGACGGCTAAGCTACAGCAACTGCAAGCATATTCAGAGATTGCAAAGTAGATAGCAAAAGTACATCAAAAAAGTGACTATGAACTGCACAAAGGCAGGAAGAACTCCTAATGTGCATAATATCTGTGTTGATTTTCACATATTTTTATTTACATCTCATTACACCTTCATTTATATGCTAATTTCTCTGACTAGTTATGACAGCTGCATTGTCTATGAATCACTTCTCGGCTACTCTTAGGTTTGGCCAGTGCAACTTTGCACTACACCTACGAATACTGCCCACTGACTATATTAATTATCTGCTATTGTTCTTGATGGCACTTAGTCGGGTGGTTACATGAGAGTTCAGAAATCACTAATTGAGTGGTTCACAGATCAGAGGGAATACCATACATAGAATGCAATTATCAACAGGGTGTCTAAATCCTAAAGCAACTATTTGGTGTTAAGTATATGCCCACGGGGCATTAAACAGCATGACCACTATTTATTTAAGACTGGAGCTACAGATGTTATCAAATTCTGTACTAACTTTTCCAACTGTTTGCTCCCACATTGCATGTGAGTTCTGAGTGATGCCTAGTGGATAAACAAGTAACCATTTGAAATGTTGGGACCTGCTAGAGTGAGTTCCAAAATATAGAGACTGAATGAAACAATGGACTTACATATACCAAGTTCGAGATGCCATTTCTTAAATAATGCAAATGTTTATAGCAGATTACTACTATATGATTTTCTTCAATAATTTTCACCAGCTTTGATATCTGTTATACATATGCTGTACAATAATTGTTTACCGAATATATAGAATTACTTTATTTAATTCTTGTTCTTGTTTTTACATTCATCCAAATGTTTTGGGGATGGCACAATTGAATGTTACATTAATACCCCTTCTCCTGGGATATGCCTGAAAACGAGTGCTGTTATTGCAGTAGCAGTTCCCCTCATTTTCCTCTTCAGGCACACTCCCAGTCTCACTCAGTGACCATCTTCACACATATGCAATCAGGGCTAGTACCAGCCATCCAATAACACACTCATGGAAATCAGTTCAAAACACTGCTAATTTTAGTCAACAAATATTTAATGATCTACTCCATAAAATAAACTGGACATCCATAAAACTACTACCCATAAATGATGCTCTCCACTATTTCAACACTACCTTCCTTAAATTACTTGATACTCTAGTCCCCACACAGGCCAAAAGGGTAAAACAAAATACCACCCCTTGGATAACCAAAGACTGTATTAACCTGATGAAACAAAGAGACCTCGCCTGGAATACATGGAAACAAAATAAAACTCCACAAAAATCTTTACTCCTTTAAAACACTCCACAATAGCATAAACAAACTAGAAGACAAAAGCAAAAAAAAATCATACTACTCACACCTTCAGCAAGAACACAAACGCAACCCCAAAAAATTCTGGCACTCTATATCAAGCCTTCTCAATCCAGGTACCAACAAAGAGCACTCACCCTTACCCAATGCCCCACCTTCTCTGATAGCTGCAGAATTTAATAAACACTTCATAACATCCATAGCCAACCTACTAACCACAAATACTAACACAAGACCCCCTACCTAACCTCAAATTCTGACACCAATAACCCCTCACCATACACCTCTGACCACACCAATAACGTCACACAAAACCAATGCAAAAGGAACCAGATTTCCTTCTCCTTTCACCCTATAACCACATCAACAATAAAAATTAAAACCCTGCTCCACACTTGCAGATAATTTACCACCACATAAATAGATTTCTGTATGAATCCACAGTTCATACCCTATGGAAGCTATCCCATAAAACACAAATACATAAAAGAAGTGACTCCACCAAAATATCTAACTTTCACCCTATATCTACGTTATCTCCTATATCTAAAATTCTGGAAAGGTGTATTCACCAACAGTTAATGAAATACCGACTACAAAACAACCTGCTAACCCAAACCCAGCACGGATTGAGGCCAGAACATAGCACATCTACAGCTCTGCTATCCTTTACAGACACCATAAATAGGGCCAGAGATGATGGATACCTAGTATCCTCAGTGTTCCTTGACCTCTCTAAAGCCTTCCTGCTCATTGACACCCTATCCAACCTTGGCTGCTCCCCTCCACAGTACAATGGTTTCAAAGCTATCTACAAGAATGGAAACAAGGCATTAAATGGTCTAACTAAGCCTCCCCCTTTCTTCATAACCCTACAGGTGTCCCCCAAGGCTCTATCTTAGGACCCTTAGTATTTAACATATTCACCAATAAGTTACATACTTCCTCTCCCCAGGAACACTAATCCAGTATGCCGACAATTCTACCATAATCTGCATTGCTCACACTCTCCCAGAACTACTCAACCATACACAAAAATCTTTCATACTATTGAATCATGGCTCAAAATGCCCAAATATTTCTAAACCCCAAACAAACCAAGCTCATAATCTTTCACCCCAAAAATACCACCCTCAGTCATGACCAATTTAATACCCACTCAGCTGACAGCACTATCATCGAAAGAGTAATGGAAACAAAACTACTAGGTGTAATTATTGACAAGAAACTTACCTTCAACCTTCATATCCAGCAAAACATAAAGAAAACCCACAAGAAACTGGGACTCCTCTATAGAAATGGGCAATTCCTTACCTCATCTACCAAGACTACCTTAGCTAAAACTCTACTGCTCCCATCCCTACTCTCTAGAGCTTATTTACTCACCAACCTGCAAAATTCCACCAAGACAAAAATGGGGCAATGTTACCACAAAGTCACAAAATTCACCACAAACTCAAAATACCATACGCACTACTGTAAACCACAACAGGAACTAAACTGGTTTGAGCTCTCCAACCAACTAGCATTTATCCAACTAATTATCATACACAACTTAATCTACAAACCCACAGCCTGTCCTGCCCTAGAGAAACTTGTCAAATACAACGTACCGATCTGATCACTCAGATCAGAAGATAAAAATCTGTTAAAAATAACCAAACCTTCTAAATGACCAGGACAGTGTCCTCACACTCATTTTCTAAATTATGGAATTCTCTCCCTCCAAACACCAGATCTGTCTCAAGTCTGTCTCTCTCTAAAACTTCCTTAAAAAAACACCTTAATAAGTCCTGGCTCTGCACATGTCTAACTCCAGAATAATATCCCCACCACAGCCTCCTCTGCCCTACCCCACCTTTATATCTTAAGTTCTTAACACCCTATACTACCTCTCCTTCTCTGAGTAAAGCTGTTTATGTGTAAGTATACTGTGTTGCTAAGTACAATAACTAATTCTCTACCAAACAATCTTGTACTACTTGGATATACTTTAGAAGTTAAGTTAAACTTTAAGCCAACTACTTGGAAATACTATAGAACTTAAGTTAAACTTTAATCAAACACCAAGCAACTGTACATTTTGCTCCCAGTCTTAACCTATATACATTTTACTTTGTAAAGTTTACATCTTACTGTCTAAAGTCTCTGAAATCTTCTTGTTGAAAAATTCTAATCTATCTTTGTCCATATACCTAATTGTGTAAATGTCTACACTTACTTGTATAGTCTCCCAAACCTTCTTGATGGAAAATTATAATCTATCTTGTTTATATACCCGATTGTCAAATGTATAAATGTGAAGATTTTCTCCCTGGGCCTCCGCTGAAAATGGGTTACCCAACCCAGTCAGACTATCCTGGTCAACAAATGTCAAATAAATAATGATTTATTTACTGGGAAAGTCCGACTTGGAATGATGCCAATTTTCAGTGGAGGCCTGGGGAGAAATGCTCCAGATGCATGTCTTTGCAACATGGGAGGAAACCCACATGGATACAGGGAGTTCATAGAGACTCCACACAGAAGCCAGCTGAAAATCAAACTGGAGAACCTCTTGCTGTGAGGTGACAGCACTACTGCTGCACCACTGTGCCATCTGATGATTGTTCTCATTTGTTTCTACCCATGTGATCTTTTGAGTAAAACGCAAAGGTAACTGAATAGCAAGATGCATCTTCTGGGTGATAATATAGGCCACTCTAATTCCACCATCACTTGTCATCATTGTACATTAAAAGTTACTGTCTCCTGGAATTTGAGAGACCTTACTGTATGGCCCAAACAAACATGTATGTGTCACTAATAAAGAGAAAAATCCAAAGCACTGATAGTACTTTCCCAGGAAACCAAGCTTAAACAGGAAAATGGGGTAAAATTATACAGTCAGTGGAAGGGGTAGAAAGTGTCCTGCTGTCACATATCTGCTAAATGGGGGTGGGGGATGTTGTACTGTTTCATCATCAAATCATTCTATCACGTAAAGTCAAATAAAGAGACAACCAGTAAAGATGGATCATAGCTGGAACTTCAAAAGTAAGGGTACTCTAGGGAAACTGTTACAGGCTTAGTGAAGAAAAATCAGCCCCACATGAAGACAATAATCAGCCCCACAAAGATTTCTCCTAAGTAATAGAATGTCTTCAGAGATCAGGACAGTCTTGGCACTGTGGTGTGTTCAGTGTCTCTCTGGACTCATGTATAGACAGGATACTTCAAGGAAGAGATAGAGTTCCCAAGACTACTAATGTTCTGTGTGAAGTTAGGAAAGCCTTGCAGCTAGCACATAACAGACCACATCTTTCTTGACCTAGAACTAGCTATACCCAATAGAATAGATTCCTGTTGTAGACACTTATTCAAGCTACTCAAAGTCCATCTACCAATTTCCAAATTCCAATTTATTCTCTGTAGAGTAGCAAGTTAATATCTCATCCATACATAGAACTACGACCCCCTATTTTCCCAAAACAAACTCACTATCATTCCTCTTACATGATAGGGACAGTGTAAATATTTTAATAGAGACATTACCAAAACTTTCTTCTCTAACAGCATATTGCAGTCCTAAAACCTGACTCCTGTATCTCTAGACAACATTTGGGACAGTCAAAATATACTTGAGGTATTTGGTCCAAAAATAATCCTTTGTGGTTAGAACAAAACTGTTAGCATGTTTATCTACCTATTCTCTATATAAGAACAGTTCTTTAAAAACACAGCACATATTCAAATGTTCACTGCTATAATGCATATTTTAGGATGGCTATAATATGACGCAGTGTATTTATCAGTTCCAGCCAGCCATGTATTGTTTATGTGTATACATTTCTCTCCTTAACAAAGAGGTTCATAGTCACAACCCAACACCTATTTCATAATAGTCCAGATTTGTCGTACTACATTGCTTAGTTACCCACCGTTTCACTCTGGAACTGTAACGCCTTCATGACATCATACTTTTACTGTCTCAAACAGCATCAGCCTTGAAAGTCAAATGTAGACACATTTTACATTTTTATTTATTTTATTTTATTTTACATTTGTTGACCGGGCTAGTCCAGCTGGATATATGTCCATTTTCAGTGGAGGCCCGGGGAGAAAAGCTCCACAAATTACAACAACATAAAAGGTCAAGACAAAGACAATAACAGTATAATTTGGTACATAAGAAGTTTTAACAATTATTGTACAAGCCTAAGATTATATATTTTATATTTCAGTAGGAAAAAGGAAAAATGTATCTAAGAATAGATGAATAAGACTAATACATTTGTATTAGAAATGGTGTAGTACAAATCTTTATAACATATTACAAAATTAGATACACCTAGTAATTTATGATAAGAGATACTAAGGTCTCACAAAAACCTAAGAAAGAAAAACACTAGAGATCAATAGATAGAGTATAGAAGAACAGCAAACAAGGATGGATTTCTAGTGTTATTTAACACATAGCTTTGATACTATATGAAGGTGTTTGATCATTCCACAGTATATACTTATTTACATGAGAAAAAATCCTAAGGAAGGTTAAGCTCACTAAAAATTAGTGAGACAACACAAGATCATGATCATGGGAGGCTAGGAATTGTGGGAGTCTAGTTAATAGTTAGGTACTTAGTCTGGGTTAACACAGGGGCATAGCCAGTGTGATTTGAGGTAGGGTTTAAGCTTGTTTTTAAATAAGCTGACAGAGGATATTGAGGTTAGCTGGCTTGGGAGGATGTTCCAGGCTTTACCTACTGTATTGGAGAACAAGGTGTCACCAGCTAAGTTGTTGGATTTTGATATTTGTACAAGTAGGTTATTAGCTGAGCGTAAGGTCTTGAGGTTATTATAGGGGATGACTAGGGATGTAAGTATGGGTGTATTTTGAGGTAAATACAGGATCTTATGGGCTACTATTAATTGATTGAAAAGTATTAAATTTGGCAGCTCTAACCATCCTAACTGATTCAGATTGATACAGTGATGAGTTCTATAGGAGGACCCAGCTGCAAATCTGGCAATATTGTTGTAGGAGGATGTAAGTTTACTCAGATTACTTCTACATATTTTGGTATAGATAGGGGAGGCATAGAGCAAGGTAGAGATGAGGTGGGTACGAGCAATAGTAACCCTGGCTGGAGGTGTAAGAAAGGGTTTTATTCTATAGAGGGAACCTAGTTTCTTGTTTACTATTTTTATGGTGTTGTTAATGTGAGGTTCAAAGGACAAGTTGTTATCTATTAGTACCCCGAGTAGTTTGGTGGTTGGTTCAGGAGATATTATAGTTCCATCATTTGAAGTAATAGTAAAGTTAAGTGGGGAGGTTCTGCAGGTGGGGGTAAATAGTAGCATTTTTGTTTTTTTGGGGTTAAGGATAAGACGTCTTTGTAGGAGCCAGTTTTCAACTGTACTAAAGGTCATTTGGGTTAGTGACTGAAGTTCTGATTGAGAAGCAGCAGCGCATATGAGTGTGGCGTCGTCAGCGTATTGGGTACAGTCAGCTTGAGGAATTACAGAATGAAGGTCATTTGTAAAGATGGAGAAGAGTAATGGACCTAATATAGATCCTTGCGGGACCCCTAGAGTGACTGGGATGTGGGAAGATAAAGTATTTTCCCATAGTACAGCCTGTTGCCTGTTATGTAGGTATGATTGGAACCACTGTATAGTATGGTTGTCCAATGACAGGTTTTTGAGTGTGTCTATAAGCAGGTGGTGATTCACCATGTCAAATGCTTTGGACAGGTCAATAAAACAGCTGAGGATAGAGTATCAATATTACGATTACTGTTAATATGGTTAGTGAAGGATAAGAGAGCAGAGGTGGTGCTATGAAATGGTCTAAAGCCATGTTGACAGGGTGCTAATAAATTGTAATCAAGTAGGTAGGTTAACAGTTGTATGTGTATACATTTCTCCATTATTTTTGCCAAAGGAGATAGAATAGCTATGGGCCTATAATTGGACAACTCTTTGGAGTTACCGCCCTTATGCAGGGGAATTATGTGAGAGACTTTCCAGATTAGGGGAATAGATCCTTCAGAAATAGTTCTGTTAATGAGGATGGATATGGGGTAGGTTATGACTTTAGCAGCTTTTTGCAGGTATTCTGTAGGTAATTTATCAGCAGAGAGAGTAGTGGGTTTAAGTTTCTGTATGAGGTTACAGATAAGTGAAGTGGGCACTGGCTGAAAATGAAATTGATGAGAATTATTGGTAAAGGTTGTGGCAGAGCCTGGGGTGCTAGGTGATAGCTGGTTGGCTTTGGATTGTATGGTTTCAGTGAAAAAAGTATTAAATGAGTCAGCTAGTTGGATGGGATTGTTGTGATTAGAGCCAGAGGGAGAGGGAGTACTTGAGCATCCAGGGTGTAGGAGGTTATTGATACTTCGCCAGAATTTTTGGGGATTATTTTGGTTGGTTTGTTGTAGTTGGTAGTAGTAGTTTCTTTTATCGGCTAATATGGCTTTTTTTGTTTCATTTCTTAGCTGTCTGAATTGCAGGTGGTCTGAGGAGCTTTTTGTTGAGCGCCATTTGGCCCATTGTTTATTTCTTTGGAGGATTTTTTGTTTGGTCGTTTTGGTGAGCCATGGTGCCTGTTTGGTTCTAATTCTAACTTTGCGTAATGGGGCATGGCTGTCTAAAATGGTTAGAAATTTAGAGTTAAAGTATTTCACGGCATTATCTATTGAGAGGTATTTCAGGGGTGACCAGTCACAGGTGACTAGTTCAGCTTGAAAGTGAGCAGGGTTAAATTTTTTCGTAGTGCGAATAGTTCTACAGATGGTAGAGTTTAGGATGACAGTTTTTGTTCTGATTAAATAGGTAAGCAAGTGATCACTTATGTCCTCAGGGAGGGTGCCTGTTTTATAGTTTAGTCGGGGGGTATTAGTGAGTATCCAGTCAAGGGTACTAGCTTTGTTGTTAGTTTTATTGGTGCGGGTTGGGGATGTTATAGTTTGGGTAAAACCATATAAGTTGATATGAGTAGAAGGCTGCTCAGATATACAGGAGTTCCAGTTAATGTTAAAATCTCCAAGTATAATGGTTTCTTGGGGGTAGTTACTTGAGAGCCAGCTGAGGATAGCCTCTAATGTGTTGATGTTATTGCCTGGGGGAAGATAGACACATGATAGATATATGGCTTTGCTTTTGTTAAGCTGATTCTTAGTTAGAAGAATTTCTGCGTTGTTGCAAAGTGGAGGTTTGGAGTCAAACAAGGTAACTTGTAATCCATTCTTATAAAGTATGGCTACGCCTCCTCCTTTTTTAGTGTTACGGTCACGTCTTATGATATTATAGCCAAGGGGTAGAACTGCACTGTCTTGTATTGAAGGATTAAGCCATGTTTCAGACAGACAGAGGATGTCAAAGGAATAAACATCAATAAGGGCATGCAGGTGAGCTATTTTGTTATTGATGCTACGAATATTAAGATGAGCTATCAGGAGAGAGTTGGGGGGCTTGGTAAGTGTCTGTGTGATTGAATTTGTTGGTGTATCAGGCTGTGTAGCTGTGATAGTGGTAGGACCTGGGTTAGGGTGTATATCACCATCTAACAGGGAGTGGACATGAACTTTTAGGATGAGTTGTAGAAGTTTAAAAATTAGGTTCTTATTTTTTCTAGCTAGTGGGTTACATTGAGAGATGTGATGGAGTCTATGAAATATGGCTGCTGAGTATTTAGTTGAGCTGGGGAGGTTGCTAACACTATGAGTGGAGCTGGGGGTAAGGACAGAGGTGTGTGTGATGTGGGTATGCAGTCCTAGGAATCTATGGTGTTCATAGAAAGTAAGTAGATAGGGAATGATAAGTATAATTAGGAGTAGTAATAAAGGTAAGGGTTTACAGGATCCTTGAGCCATTTGTTTAGGTTAAGGTGGTTAAATGTAGGGATATTTGTGGATAGAGTGGTAGGGTAATGGATAAAGGTAAATGAGTAATGGTTCTTTAAGGGGGAGGAGATAGGGGTAAAGTGAGAATATAATAGACGTAATAGCACTTTAAGGGGAGGAGTTAGAGGTTGGTCCTAATGCATAGGGGTGTGGCAGTTAGAGTATAAGTTTAGGACCACTGGGGGCGGGTGGAATTTGGGGGCAGGGTAGGGGAGCGGAGTGAGCCCGCAGGGCGAACGGAGCGGGATGAGCCACAGAGGAGTTCCCCCTAGGAAAACAATCAGAGGAGCAGTAAGCAAAGGTAAGTAAAGCAGCAGAAGGTAAGGTGACACAATGCCTTGATAATAGAATATGCAGAGAGGGTTAGCAGTGAAGAATATTAGAAGAAAGAAAGAACAGAGTGGGAGTATTAGCTCTTCCAGAATATTAGAATCCAAGAGCCTGTAAGTTACTTAAAGTTGGAGTCAGAGTGGTGGTCTAAAGGAAACTATTGCCCTCTAGTGGACAAAAGCTGTATAGCAGAGGCAATATATACTGAGAAAAGAGTGCAGGGCAGTAAGTATGCTATAGAGGATTGAAGAGGAAGAACAGTAAAAATACTTGTAGTCTAAGAAGGGGGAAGGGGTGACAGGTATGGGAGCAGATAGTAAAGGCTGCCGGCTGTCCTGGCTGGTGAAAGTAAACTTACAGCCTAGGATATCTCACACTAATTGTCTTAAGACTTTGGTTTAAAGTGCACTTTACTTATAATTAAATTCCCTTGGGGACTGTAGCAGAGGGGAGGAAAGGTTCAGTTCCTTAGTTAGGGGAAACAACAGTGTGTTGAGGAGAATAGTTGTTTTCAGCACGCAGGGTAAGTCCTCCTTAATACTGGGAAACCAGGTTGGGCAGCTGGGAATATAAAGGGAAAAGAGAGACAGTGGTAAGACACACAGAGAGATAAAAAATAGACAGTTACACAGGCTTATTAAGTAGTAACTTGAGCATAGAACAGAGATTAACTTGCATAGTAAAACAGTCTTGACTGCACATATTACAATGTCTCTATCAGTGATAATATTCAAGCAAGACACTTATAAAAGCAATATAGTTCAGGAACAATAAAGGTTAAACTCTTCTATGACTCAGTCAAAGATTACATTCAGCAAGACACTTGTTAAAACAGCATATCTCTGAAACAATAAGGTTCAACTCGTCTTATAACTCTCTATCATGTTTGCATTTGTTATTTGTATAGATAGATATATATTTTTGTTTTAGAAAGGTAGGCTTCTAATTAGTCCTCCTTATTTGCACACATCATTGTTAATTAGGCTAGTCAGTATAAGGTGCTTGGGCAGAGGACGCGGTGATTTCTGTCGTATGTATAGTAATAATATGCAACAGTACCTACATTCAAACTTAGATTATGTACAGTAAAGTCACTCTAAAGCAGCACATACTTCTGTTCAAAAAAGTAAAGTAAATTATACAACACATTACGAAATTCGAAAATGTAATCATGAATTTATTTATGTATTTCCATTTTGTTTACCGGGAAAGTCTACTGGGCTGTTAAGAGCCCATTTTCAGAGGAGGCCCTTGCAGAAAAGCTCCTCAGTACATGAATATAAAGGTGAATACATACAACAAAGATAAAATACTTAACAATTAGTTGACTTATTGGTGGAAAAAATGAAAAAACAGGTAACAACAAAGTAAAAGAGTAACACTGCATGAATTGTCTGGGTATTAGAGTAGTGAGGTTTTCACTCAACATTAGATAATAGATATGAGAACTTCACTGTCATAATTATTCAAAGGCAGTTAGTTAGGTTTTGAAAGGTGGAGGCCTGGTACAGGTGCAATTCCAGGTAGAAGACAGGTAGTCTCGTAATTATGTTTTGAAAAAGGTAGGATTCTGGGTAGTTCTAATAGATAATGGTAGAGCATTCTATTTTTTGGCTACAGAGCAGGAGTAAAGAAGATGGCCGGGTGGTAGGTTTGGTTTGTGCACCTGCAAGAGATGCTGATTCTCAGATCTGAGAGGCCTCTTTGGGTGGTAGTAGCTAAATATTGACCTAAGAGTAGGGCAAGCTGAAGATTTAAGATCATTTTGAGGGCTGTTGTTAGCTGCAGGTAGGAGAGACATTGTGGTAGTTCTACCCATTTCAGAGAATGTAGATCGGTACAGTGATGAGTAGAATATCTGGAGTTTGTCGCAGATTTGGCAATTATGTTGTAAAATGTCTCCAGTTTAGGTTTTAGTGAGGAATAGAGGTTAGTATGTAGAGGGGCACCATAGATGAGTGAGGGTAGTAGGTAAGTGGGACCAAGAGTTTGTTTTGTGTAGGGGGTTAGGAAGTGATTATGCCTATAGAAAACTCCCAGCTTTTGGTGAGTTTTGCTGATGTTATGTTGTGTGTGCAAGTCAAATTTCAGGTGTTCATCTATAGTGACATCTAGAATTTTTGTGTGGCTAATAACCTAAATTATTGCACTACTTCAAAAATAAAAAGGTGAACTGGGTTTTGTTTAAAGGAGTTGTTTTCTTAGGGGTGAATAGTATGATCTTGGTTTTATTTGGGTTCAGGGATAGATGGTTATTGCACACCCAGGTTTCAGTGGTGGAGAAGGCCATTTGAGTTGTATGTGGTAAGTCAGAAATGGAATCAGCAAAACATACAATAGTTGAGTCATCCGCATACTGAATAAGAGATCCCTGACTCACAGATGAATGAAAATTATTAATGAAAATGCTGAATAGGAGGGGTCCAAGTATGGAACCTTGGTTAGAGGTGTTAAGAACAAGCTACCCATCTATGTCAAGCAAAGTTCTTCATTAGCACTCTTCACGAAAAATCTTGATGTGTGGATGGGAAATAGGAAATACACCCCGGGGATCACTTCTGTGTCTCTGCTCGACAGTGGCACAGGAAAATAATTTTCCTGGGTGGAGTAAGCTATGGAACCTTGCTGGATAGTCTTACATAGGCCCTTGGGCCAATAGCCTAGTACCTACCTATGAACCTATGAACCTATGAGAGATGGGAGTGTTGCCATTTGACAGCCTCCTGTCTACCTGCTAAATAACTTGAGAACCAGTTGAGTGCTTGGGGGGAAAGGCCAATCTTAGAGAGCTGGGTTAGAAGTAGAAGGTGAGAAACTGTATGAAATACTTTTGAAAGGTCTAGGAATAGGGTGGAGACAATTTTGCCAGTGTTGCAGGCTCTGTTAACTGTGTCCATAAAAGATATGAGAGCAGTTGTTGGACTATGTCCAGGTCTAAATCCATGTTGTGTGGGTAATAGGATTTGGTTGTGAAGTAGAAAGTGAAGAAGTTGAATATATGTGCATTTTTCCAAGATCTTGGCGATAGAAGAGAGGATGGCGATAGGTCGAAAGTTTGTGATATCAGTACTGTTGCAACCTTTATGAAGAGGGGAGAATAAATACTTTTTCCCCAACTTTTAGGGACGTATGATTCTTGGAAGGATCTGTTAAGAAGTATACTTATAGGGTAGACAGCAGCTTCTGCTGCAAGTTTTAGATATTCTGTGGGTATGTTGTCAGGAGCATTAGAGCAAGGTTTGATCTTGAGAAGTAGTCTCTTTACTGCGGTGATTGGAGTGGGATTTAGAGTGAAAATGGACGTAGAATGGGGAGTGAGCTTGAGGGTATAATGGGTGGAAGTAGTGAAAGGGGGAGTAAAAGAATAGTTTTGATGGTGATGTATTGCTTGTGCTGCTTTGAGCTTGGGGAAAATTAGCTGTGATGTCAGCTATACTAGTGATAAAGAAAGAATTAAAGAGATTGGCTATTTCTTGAGGTAATTTGTCAGGGTGTGGACATGGGTTGCTCTTTGCGCCTGGATTTAGCAGTAATATAATGTAATTCCAGAATTTTTTTAGGTTCCACTTATGGTTGGACTGGAGTTTTTGATAACGTTCATTTCGCCTTAATTGACTAGCTTTTTTACCTGGTTGCAAATTTGTTTAAATTTTAACAGGTCTGGAGGGGGTTTAATTTGATTTCCATAGCTTCCATATTTTGCCCTTGGCTTGCATAATTTCCTTAGTATGCTTAGTTAGCCATAGGGTGTGGTTTGTTTTGATCCATTTTATACAAAGAGGTGTGTGACTATTTAATGTATCTAGAAATGTAGTGTGGAAGTAGTCAACTGCCTCATCAAGAGGAAAGGTTTTTAGTATGTACCAGTTAATCTTTTTTAGTGTATCAATGACGGTCAGTGGATTAAATTTTGTCAGGTTCCTTATTTGTTTATATTGATGTTGATTTGACAGGAGGAAGGAGTTCAGTGAATAAAGGTAGAGAGGTGATCACTGAGGGTGTTTGGGAGAATAATGGCTGAGGATGTTTTGTTAGGGTCAGGGACCAGAATCCAGTCTAAAATGGAGCCACTGTCATTGTCCTTATTAGGTCTGGTTGGAGAATTTATACACTCAGTGAAATTAAACAGATTAATATTTGAAGAAGGGAAGTTAGAGTAGAGGTCTAGCCAATTGATATTTACATCACCCAAGACGATAGTTTCATTTTTAATATTAGTAGAAATCCAGTCAAGGATATCTTCTAGTAAGGGTATGTTGTTGCCAGGGAGGTATGTAAAGAACTATGATACACAATTTTTTGCAGTTATGTATTTTTAGGGAAAAAAATGAGAATTTCAACATTAGAAAACTGTGGAATAGGATTTGTGTATGGAACTATACTATAGGTTTTAGGAAAAAGTACTGCAACTCCACCTACTTTTTTGTGGGGCCTGTCAGGTCTTATTCTCTGAAAGCCTGGGGGGAGAAATTCAGAGTCTTTAATATAAGGTTTTAGCCTGGTCTCGGTAGTGGCAATAATGTCTAGTTGATTGTCAGTGATCCATGCGTGAAAGTCAGAAATTTTATTAGCAATACATTGAAGATTTAGGGTTACCATATATAAGGATTTGTGGGAATTGTTGCTGAATGGTGGTGTGGATGGACTGATTGAATGGGACCTGAATTGGGGTGTATGATGCCACATAAAGGTAAGGTAGTAAACTTGAAAGTGTAAAATGATAGCTGTTGGTTTGTGGTAGGTTTGCTAAGGTATGTTTGAAAGTAAGTAGTAGTAATGTTTAGTGGGGGCGGCAATGGTGGTGCAGCAGTTAGCATTGTCACCTCACAGCAAGAGGTTCTCCAGTTCGATCCTTGGCTGGGGTGCCTTCTGTGGGGAGTCTGCATGTCCTCCCTGTGGTCGTGTGGGTTTCCTCTGGGTGCTCTGGTTTCCTCCCACATCCCAAAGACATGCTGTAGGTGGATTGGACACTCTAAATTGGCCCTAGATGTGAGTGTGTGCCTTCCGTGGAAGGTTGGGTGCCGGGCTGGCAACTCGACACTTTAAAATTATACTCCAATCATGAGTGGACAGGTGATCCACTGTGGTGACCCCTAACTGGGAAAAGCTTAAAGAAGAAGTGGTAATGTTTAGTGGAGTAAAATGGTTATTTTTTTTTAAAGGGATAATTTTCACTGTAGAGGAAGAGGAGATTTATTTGATAGAGTCTAGGAGATATGTCTGTATAGCTGTTAGATTGGTTAGATAAGGAAGTAGTGGTAATTGAGAATTTGGGCTGCCAAGGAGATGGGGTTTAAAGCAGTGAGGTGTAATAGAGAAAAGTGTGATGAAAAATAAGAGAGTATGAGTGTGCTAGATGAATGCATGCTTAGAAGAATTGCAGGTCTGGAAGGTTTACAGTTTAGTATCAGTAGACAAGGTGTGGTGGTGGTGTAAAATATGTAGAGGTTAGGTAGAGTAAATAGAGATTAAAGTGGTTAGCTAAGAAGGGTGTGTTAGAAAAGAGAAGGCAAAACTTGGGAGAATATATGACATTATGCTATGGGTGAGATGATTTATACTCTATCCCCACTAGCCACTCCCTCCTGCCACTCCCTAGTTCCTCCATAATTCCCCAATTAGTCTTCACTTCCTGCTAATTTATAACCCTTCCCCTTCCTTCCAATTACCTCCACCTCCTTACTCCTTTCACATCATTAATTTCACTATCTTATACTCCCTCTGGTTATTTTTATTTTTCCTCTCCCATCTCATTTACACTTCTGCTCCCCCTAGATATCGTCTGCTTTACCCTTTGTATAACATGTTACATTTATTCCTAACTGCCACTCTACTCCTGCTTCTTTCCATCTCTACCTCCTAACTTTCATACCTTCATTCCCAGACTCACTTTAATCACTCACCCACACTGTCCTATGAAAACATTCACCTGTCCAGCTTTTCATATTACCCCTGCTCTATTCTACTACAGTGAGTTCCACCTTGTGAAAATAAAACTATTCCTGCCAGCCTCTACAATCCCTAAGATAAAAATAAAATATCTCCATCATAAGTCAGACTATTCAATACTAAAGATTGCTACACTTAACTTATTACTCTCAGGAGATATTCACCAAAATCCAGGGCCTTCTATTAACTCTATCCTCCCTTCCCATCCTTCTTCTCCCCCTCCCAATCACTTTTCACACCCCAAACAAATACCTCACCAGCCATCAAAAGCCAAACTATAATGTCTCTCAATACTCAAAGTGTCCTCATCAAAATCACACTTCTTCATTCTTGGATATCTCTCCACTCCCTTGACATTCTCACCTTATCTGAAACCTGTCTTAAACCCCATATATCTGACGGATAAATAGTACCACCTGGGTAAAATATCATACACCAAGATAGGATTTCCAAAAAAGGGGGTGGCATAGCAATATTATACTCTGAACAACTCATCCTGTACCCACTATCTCTCTCACCACCTAATTTCTATCCAGCAAAACTCCTCATATTTAACTGCAAATTGAATAATCACAAAAAATAGCCATTTCATTCATTTATATCCCTCCAGGTAATAATATCCCTGCTTCTGAACTATTCCTATCCTGGATCTCTCAAACCATCACCTATTAAAATATAATTCTGGGAGATGTTAACATTGACTGGAACTCTCTTTCCTCTGATTCCCCCAACACCAGCATAAACCTTTATGGCTTCTCCCAACTTATCATTACTCCCACTCAACTAAATAAGCTTTCAAATACTAGTAACACCCTTGACTGGATCCTCACTTCCCACCCCCACCTCTACCACAACCCCTCCACACTCCCTGATGCCCTAAGTGACCATCTCCCTACCTCTATCCACAGACACACTCTTTTATACTCCAAATCCCCTCAATATAGAGATTGCCAAAAACTACCATATTTCAACCTTGATACCTTTAACAACATACTCTCAGCAATAAACTGGTCCTTCCTCTACAATCTCCCCTAGAAGAAGCCATCCAAAAATTCAACATCTTTCTTAACACTATAAACTCTCTAACCTCAGTAAGGAAGGTTAGAATCAAAACCAGCTATGCTCCTTGGCTTTCATCTAATACTCATGCCCTCATGCACAACAGGGATTTGGCCTGGAGAAACTGGCAAAAAAACAAATCCCCTACCAATCTTCAACACTGCAGAGAACTACATAACCAAACTAAAAAACAAGTCATTCTTGACAAGAAAAATGTTTATCTAAAGCCACAAGAAACCCCACACTCTAATCCCAAAATATTTTGGAATACTGTAAATAAACTGCTACACCCAGGCAAGCCCTCTACTCCTAACCCCTCCCCTAATAGCTCTCCCTTTGACACTGCTATACTTCTTAACTCCTTTTTCATAGAGTCCATATGGAAACTCAATAAAAGAGACCAAAAGATCAATGCCTCTACCCCCACCATCATCCCAGAATACCTATTTCTCTCTTAAACCTGTCCCCACTTCCTATGTTAGATCACTACTTAGTAAACTCAAATCATGTTCTCCATCAGCTGATAACTTATCTCCTACTTTCCTTAAGATAGCTGCTAAACCTATTGCTCTTCCTGTCTCCATGCTAATTAACAGATCCATTGAGGAAAACACAGGTTCAAATATCTGGAAAAAAATTCTATGTCATTCCCTTTCATAAAGGAGGAAACTCTACAGACCCTTCTAACTTCAGGCCAATTGCTATTTTATCTCCTCTATCAAAAATTCTTGAAAAAAGCATACATCAACAGCTACTTTTTTACCTTTTACAAGAAAATCTCCTCACCCAAACCCAACGTGGTTTCCATCCAAACCATAGTACATCTACTGCACTAATATCCTTTACTCAAACTATCTCTAGATCCAGAGACAACAATAAATTAGTATCTTGCCTATTCCTTGACCTCTCTAAGGCCTTTGATACTGTCTCTCACTTCGGTCCAAACTCTCTGATCTTAACTTCTCTAACTCTGCTCTTTCCTGGTTCTCTAGCCATCTCTCTTACTAGAGTTCAGTCTGTCAGATGGCACTCTGCAACCTCCCCTTTCCTCCAAGTCCAAACAGGGGTACCCCAAGGCCCCATCCTCAGACCCCTTCAATTTAACATTTTTACAACAACCTCTATCTCTCCTGTTCTAATTCCTCCTTAATTCAATATGCAAATGACTCTACAGTCATTTTCATATCTGACAATCTCTCCCACCAACACTCACTTACCCAGGAATCTCTACACTCTGTGGAGAAATGTCTAACTTCAAATCAACTCCTCCTCAACCCAAATAAAACTAAACTCCTTCTCTTCCTTCCTAAATCTCTCCAATCCTTTAAATCTACTTTTACTATCTCCTCTCTAAACAACACAATTAAAAAGGCTGAGTCTCACACTAAACTACTTGGGGTCATTATAGATGACAACTTAAACTTGATCTTCACATCCATAACTGTATTAAGAAAACTCATCAAAGCTCAGCCTTCTTTACAGAAATAAAAAATTCCTCACAAATGAATCCAAACTCACTCTAGCTCAAGCCTATCTACTTCCTAGTCTATTTTATGCTTTGTCTATCCTCACCTACCTTCATCCAAATCTGCTGGCAAAACCTGACCTCAGCTATAATAAAATTGCTAGATTTGCTGCAAACCAGCCCTGTACCTCTCACCACTACCTATCCCTGAAAAAGTTAAATTGGCCAGAATTACGCCATCAGCTGCTACTGCCTCAATTTAATTTGACTCACTCCATCCTTAATTAGCCCCACTCTTGTCTTGCCCTCTCAACTATTATCTCTCCTTATATACCTCACCACACACTCCACAGCACTGAATAACACCTGCTGCAAATCTACAAACCTAACAAAACCAAGCTACTGTATAACCACTCTGTGGCCACTGCTTGGAATAAGCTACCACCATACTTAAGAGCAATCACCAACAGAAACTGCTTCAAAAAACTCTAAAAGACTATCTACTAAACTCTAGGGCTTGCTCCTGCTCTGACCCTACTTGAGATACCTTTCCCCACCCTCTGTCATAGGTTCATAGGTGTGTACTAGGCTAATGGCCCTGGAGCCTTTACAAGCCTAGCCCATAGGATTACCCTGACATCATGCCACCCAACCTTAGTTCCCAGTGCCTCTGTCAAGTAAAGCCACTGGAGTGATCCCTGGGGTGAATTTTCTATTTTCCATCCACTCATCAAGATTTCTTTTGATGAGGGCCAGTGAGGTGCTCTGCTTGACATGTATGGGAAGTCTATTCTATAGCATGGGCAATCTCTGGGTCATGAACCTGTCCCTCCAGCATGTTCTGTTGAATGTGGTAATGAAGATGAGGTTTCTGGAGAGTGTGGTGTAGAGGGATTTGGATTTCTTTAGATGTAGCATTTCTAACAGAGCTGGGTCAGGCATGGCTTTGTAAGTCAAGCAGAGATCACCTCTAAGTAGGTGATATGAGACAGAGAATAGTTGGAGTTTTTGAGTCTGTCCATATAGGACAAATTTTTAAAGCCTAGGATCCTCTTTGTGAGGTACTTTTGCGGCCTCTTCAGTTGTTACAGGTGTTTAGTGAGGTACATGCCAAATGGGGCATTGTACTCAATGACTGGCCTAATGAGGGAAGAGTAGAGGGAGGCAATGACCTCTTTCTTCCTGGATGCAATACCCGTAGTAATGAGATGTGCCACACAGAAGGACTTTCTGATCACAGGGGCAATGTGGTGCTGTCAACCTGTGTTCCCATATCTCTTATAATGCCTTCTGTGTTCAGTGGACTACCATTGATGTGGTAATTCATGGGAACCAGGTTTTTCCCAAAGGGGGTGATGACACATTTTTTGGCATTGAGCTTAAGGCCATGGTTCTGACTCCAGTCATTGGTCTCAGTGAGGACTTTCTGTAAGATGTCAACATCACTTGGGGAGTTAATAACAGCTCCCAACTTGCAATCATCTGCAAACTTTGTCAGTCAAAGTCCCGTTGTGTTGGCCTGGACTTCAGAGAAGTAGATACCAAACAGGAGAGGACCCAGGATAGAACCCTGTGGGACTCCACTCATGACTGGTCAGCAGTCTGACTTGGAGTCAGCTGCTTTCACACTGTGGGTTCTACCTGTGAGCCAGTTTGTAACCCACCTAGTGATATAGGGATTGATGCTTAGCTTAATGAGTTTTTCTATGATTCCTGAGTAGAAAATGGTATCAAAGGCCTTGGCCAGTTCATGGTAGGCTGTATGAACCACCTTGCCTTCATCACCAGCTCTGGTGACTGACTCAAACAAGTTAACCAAGTTGAGCAGGCATGATCTCCCCTTCACAAAACCAAACTGTGTGGGATCCAGAATTTGTAGATTCCCTATATCCTTGTTTGTTAGGTCCATGATGATGCGTTACATAGCTTTGCATATCAGACTCATCAGGTTAATGGGGCAATAGTTCCCAGGGTCTGTAGTTGCTTCTCCTTTGTGGAGAGGGATGACTGTAGCAGTGTGCCATTTGGTAGGGACAAACCCTGAGGTGAGGCTGTGATTGAACAGGGCACACAGGTGAGGTGCCAGTTCACTCTGTAGTTCATGTAGAACACAGCCAGGGATATTGTCAGATTCCATAGAAGCTGTATTATTAGTCTTGGACAGTGCTGTTTTAACTTGTGCAGCAGTAATACTGGGTGCCTGGCAATCTACTGGTATTGTGACTGATCCTTTGGGGGGAGGGGTAAAGCTGGCACTGAATCTGTTGGCCAATATATTGGCAATATCTGTTGGCTCAGTGTCAAAGGAAAAAACTTCAAAGACCAATACACGTTAGGTTCAAGCAAGGCACCCTTTATTACTTGCAGCAAGGAGACAAAGCATGTAGGCACAAGGTTTGTCTGATTTTCTGGTGATCAGTATGTTATTCTTATACAGTTCTCTTCATGATACACAGAAAATGTTACTATTCTATTGCTGATGTAGTTAGATACAGCTTTCTGTATGTTCTACAGAAAATGTTGCTAGACTCATTGCTGACTAGTTAAGATTATTTTCTAGCTTGCAAAACATTTTGAGAAAAACAACCTGGCCTTGGGCTTATTTTAGCCCATTTCAACTTTTCAATTCTTCAGTTGTGCAGTTCTAATACATGTGTTACATTTTGTCTAGATTCAAGATACATTTCTAACTTTGGTGCAAGTAATGCTGACTATGGTTTATACTTTCAAGTGTCTATTGTTTCCTTTATCAAAGCTTCTAACAGCTGCATACTTTCTCATAGCATAAGCAGAAATGAATATCTCTTTGTTAAGTTTCATGACATTAGCAGAAATGAAATGTCTATTGTTAAGTTTCATGACATTAGCAGAAATGAAATGCTTGCAGATTCATGCAGTGTGAACAGAATAAATGTATTAAACCTTTTAAACCTCGAATGCACTAAGCATACATATTACTATTACATATTTTTCTAACATTTCCCCCCTTTTAATACTTTTATTCTACGTTCAAGATAAGCATAAACAGTTTTTTCTTCCCCTAACCTCTTCCTGCTCAGGATTTGCAGTTAAGAGAGTCATTCAGTTTAAACTCATGAAAGCATTTTCAGTTTTTTAGCGATTCAAGTTCAGCGTCTTGGTATAAGTTTTCTGAAACTGAAATGTCTATAAAACCTTTAATCAGTCCATTCATGCAGGGGATGCAGCAGCACACACATACCACCAGTAGGATTATTCCTACACAGATGGCAATCAGAATGTTCATCAAGACACCGCCCCACCCCCCAAACAATTTCTGGAAAAAGTCCGTCAATGGATTTGGTCCTGGTTTGGTCATAGCCGACACCTGCTGAATCACCTTGAGATGGTTGTCTATCTCGTGCTTGTGGTCAGGAATATACGAACAGCACTCCTCCTGGATTGAAGCACATGTACCTCCTCTCACCACTAGGGTGAAGTCAAGAGCCATGCGATTTTGAAGTACTACTGTTCTCATGGCATTCAGTTCATCAGTCACCAACTCTAGGGCAGAAAAGGTTGCATTACTCATTATTTCAAGAAGCTTAGACAATTTTCTCAGTTCCCAGATTGATTTCGTTGCTCCATATGCTGGCATTACACCTGCCCACGATATAACAGTATCACTCAAGTCCATGTGTGTCAGTCCATTGCCCACAGCAAGATGGTTTTTCCAGCGTGCATTGATTTGCCCCACTGGGTTGACAACTTTCTTGACCTCTCAAACATTTCAAATTCTCCCTTGAGGTAAAACTGCTGTGTGTCGTATGGCCAGAACCAGGTAGCCCAAAAAACAACTGCCAGACCAATTCTCAGGTAACCATATATATGCTTTTCTATCACATACAAAGTAACAGTCTTCTACTTTAGTAGTAACTTTACTATGTCCTGGCTCTGCATGAAACATTTTTTTGTCAATTATAGACAGTTGCTTATAAAGATCAGCATTATGTTTTACTTCTTCAGTTGTCCTATGCATCAGTTCAAAGAATGTATCATAGCTCGTGTTGCAATAGGATCTGGTGTTATCAGGTTTAGTGTAGCATCTATAGGGAATAGTCACTTTGCAATTGCTCCAACCCACTTGAACCGTATCATTTTTGTAAAAACATACAGTTTCCTTCTGTCAAACAGACAAGTGCAATGCTACTTTATCTTGTGATGTGATGTCTAATGTATCATGAATTAGGTTTTCCCAGGTCTTATTGGCTCCTAGGGGAACTGAAGTTAACAGTAACCCCCCATAAGCTGTTGGTAAAGCTGTGCAAATCCAGCAATTTGAAACATTGAAAGTTTCAGCATACACATATTTGATTGCCTGGTAAATGTCAAAGTTCGGGTGCCACTCACGCTTGTTTAGTTCAGTTTGTGTGGCTGGAATGGCCACAACAAAAAGATTATTGTCACTAGTACAGTCAACAGGATGGTTATGCAATACTTTTGTGGAAATGGTTGTGGAAACGGTTGTTCTGCATTTCTGTTTTCTCCTATTCTTCCAAGTAGGTGTATTTGGATCTTTCTGGATTCCGTCATTTTCACTTTGTGTTCTTACTCTCTGCCCTAATAGGACCTTCAGCATGGATGGTTTCTTCACTGGGGTTGAGACAGATCAATCCTATTGATATGACCCCCCTTTGTAGCCAGACTTTGTGCTGAGGGCCCCGATGGAGAGGTAAGATTTTTGTCCAACTCAAAGTTCTTAACCAGCTTGCAGTACGTCAAGTGTATCCACGAAGCTCGTTCTGCTATCTTGACTGCAGTGGGTGTCGAAAGAAGCACCTGGTAGGGACCTTCCCACCTCGGTGATGACCAATTCTTCCTCTTGATGTTCTTGATCCACACCCAATCTCCGGGTGTTACTGCCACTTCTGATGTCTCGGTCTGTTTTCTATCTGAAACAGAATTTAACTGCAACAGATGTTTAGAACTCAACAACTTTTTCATATATTCAGCTAGTGTGAAATCAGCTTCCTGGTCTGATGACATGAGAAGTTTCCACTGGGGTCTGTAATAAGCCCTTCCAAATAAATTTTCAAAAGGAGTAAATCCTTTTGCTGTAGGGACAGTTCTCATGCTCAACAGTGCCAGGGGCAAACAGTATAACCAGTTTTTCCCTGTCTCAGCTATTAATTTTCTCAATTTGTTTTTAGTATACTATTATGCCTTTCAACTAGCCCTGCAGATTGTGGATAGTATGCACAATGATTTTTTAAAGAAATACCAAAATGCTTACTCAACTGCTGTATGGTTTGATTTACAAAGTGTGTACCATTGTCACTGTAGATTCTTTCCGGAATACCAAATCTGGGAATGATTTCTTTGACAAGAACTTTTGCCACCGTGGCTGCATCTGGATTTTTGGTTGGAAAGGCTTCCACCCATCTGGAAAACATATCTACAATGACAAGACAATACTTCTTATTTTCACATTTGTTCAATTCTATGAAATCCATACAGATAGTGTGAAACGGATATGGTGGTGTAGGGAAACTCCCTTGCTTGGGCTTTATCGCCCCTTGTGCATGATGTTTGTTACAAATCTGACACATCAAACAAAATTTTTTAGAGTAGTTTGTAAATCCATACGCTGTGAACACCTGGTTCACCAGCTGTACCATCCCCCCTGTTGAGACATGGCACTGCCCATGGCTTAACAAAGCTGCATATCAGAACAAATTAGAGGGTAGTATCGGTTTTCCCTCTCTAGAGATGTACAGCCCTTTTTCGAGGATTGCTCCTCGTTTTATCCATCGTTGTTTTTCAGCTTGCATAGTAAGTGTCTGCATTGTTTTTAACATTTCTAAATCTAAAATCTCAGAGGGTTGTAATTCCTCATTTAAAAGAAATACTTCTGTGGCTGCTTGTTTTGCAGCTGTATCAGCTCTTGCATTACCTTTTGAAATTCTATTTTGTTGCTTGGTGTGAGCTGTGCATTTACAAATGGCTATTTTCTGAGGTAACTGAATAGATTCTAAAAGATCTAAAATAAACTGTGCATGATTTATAGGTTTGCCAGTAGATGTTATCATTCCCCGGTTTTTCCACTGTTGCACAAAAACATGTACAGTAGAAAAAGCATACTGGCTATCAGGAAAGATGTTTACACATTTACCCTTTGCTAAGGTACATGCCCGTGTCAGGGCAATCAATTCTGCTGCCTGTGCAGACAAATTGTGTGGTAAAGGTTTTGCTTCTATAATCCCAGTATCAGAGACTACTGCATATCTTACTAGATTCTGTCCTGCAGGACCCCTTTTGCATGAACCATCCACGTAGTATGTCACCTCGGCATCATCCAAGGGGACATCCGTGAGATCTTTTCTAGGTAGTGTCTTTTGCTCAATTGCGTGCAAGCAGCTGTGCAGTGTGCCGTCTGCAGGGGTCGGGAGCAGAGTAGAAGAGTTTAAAGTTGTGCATCATTCAATTGTCATATGAGGTTGGCTCAACAATATAGTCATACAGGAAAGATGCCTAGCAGGGGAAAGATATGCTACCTTTTCTTGTAGTAAAATAATCATGACTGCATGAGGTACTCTCAAAGTGAGAGGGTGGAATAAGACTACTGAGGCTGAAGCCTGTACTGCCATTGCAGCTGCAACTACTGCTTGTACACAGTGAGGTAAGGACCATGCCACTGGGTCTAGTTGTGATGAATAGTAAGTAATGGGGTGTTTCATGTAACCCTGCTTACAATCTATAGTTTGGAAAAAACGTTTATGGTAGTTTGGCAGTCCCAGAACTAATGAGGATTCTATCAACTGCTTTAGTTTACAGAAGGCAGATTTTGCCTCTGGTGTCCATTGCAACAAATCCTGTGCTGCCATAGGCTTTTTATATATAGGGTCAGTCAGAGGTGCAGATTGCAAGGCATAGTTTGGAATCCAGCTCCGGCAAAAGTTAGTTGTACCCAAGAAGGACATCATTTCCTTCTTGGTAGTGGGTTTTGGTGCTTGCAAAATTGCTATTTTTCTGTCCTCATCTAATGTTCTACCTTCCTTGGATATTAACAAAATGATACAGAGGGCTACAAAACCAGAGTAATCCAGGAAGAAATCCTTTTCTTTCTTTAACACAGTTTTATTAATAACAACAAAGAGCGTTTTCGCTTCGGAAAAGACCGAAGCTTCCTCAGAAAACAAAAGCAAATCAATTTGCGCCAAAACTTTAAATCACAAAAGGATGTGTCAAATGACATCACTTCCTAAAGAATCACAACAGACGTCAATCCAGCATTCAACTAATGACACGTAAATGCCTTAGAATAAATTGAATTAAATTCATACAAAATTTGTTTGCAATAAAAATTAATTACTTATGCCTTCAACCTCACATCACATTTAATAAATTCAAAATAATTAAAATATGTATACAAAATAACTAAAATATGAAAATACTTCGAATTTTATATATCATTTAAAAGGGCAAGGCGGATGAGTCCTTGTCTCTTCTTCACAATGATAGTCAATTGAATTATTGACTCGTAACAGTATCTTAAATATGAAAAAATGTATATATAAAATATAAATGAGTATATGTATGAAGATGAATATGAAAAAACATATATATAAAAATAATATTGAAATATAACATCGATTTGAAATGCTTTGTCCGCAAATTGAATTTAGATTTGTTGTATAGTAATGATGCAAGTGATTTGGGCTTTGATTTAAAATTGTCCAGTACATTTAATCCCCCACTACATTCTGGTTTACAAACCTTTGAAAGAGTTTACGAGGTTGATATGAGACATATTGGAATTCCTATTTGCCGAAATTTGAATTCATTTAAACTTAACACCAGTAGGGAACAAATTATGGCCCTGAACAACCTTTGACAACTTTCTGTCAGGGTTATTAAGCCTGACAAGGGGGATGGCTTGGTTGTACTGGATAATGTTGCTTATATTGAAAAAATGCTGCTTGTTTTGGATTCTCCAGCTTATAGCCTTTCTTCATTAAATGAGATGAATGTCACTTATAAGAGGATTAGAGGTTAATTCAGGGATAAGTTTTTGGCTGGTAAAATCAACCTTGACACGTACAACTTCATCGATATTTCATTTCTAAAAACCCCAGTTATGTTTGGGATCCCTAAGATCCACAAGAACTTACAGAATCCACCGATGAGAGCTCTTGTGGATGGTAGATCCTCCATGACCCACCCTTGTGCTCGTCTTGTCGACAACATCTTGGCTAAATACATTAAGGCCATCCCCATGGTTTGTAAGGACTCTTGGTCATTTTTGAGGAACATTGGCAACATTAAATTTGATAAATCCAACAACTTTTTAACCATCGACGTTGTTGATCTTTACACTTCCATCCCACATTTAGAAGTTATTGAATGGATTGGTTTGTTCTAAAAGGAGATTAATGCTACACAAAAGGACATAGATGTTGTAACAGAACTATTGGACATCATCCTAAGTTCAAACTTTTTTACTTTTGACAAACAAATCTACCTTCAAAAACAAGGGGTGGCCATGGGATCACCATGTGGGGCCAGTGTTGCCAACATTTTTATGGCATACTGGGAGAAGAAGTTTATTTTGGAATGCCCAGAATTTAAACAACATATCATCATGTATACTCGATTTCTTGATGATATATTTATCCTACTCAATGGTGATGTCCTTGTAGCCCAAAAATTGGTGAATCATATGAACACGACTACAACATTTCTTAAATTCACTTACCAATTTTCAGTCGACGATACTGAATACTTGGATGTCAAGTTGGTTAAAGATATAGAAGGTGGGAAATTGGTTTCTTCTGTTTTTAGGAAGCCCACTTTTTGTAATTCCCTCCTTCATTTTTCTAGCTTCCATCCCTATAAACAGAAATGGGCTATAGTAAAAGGCCAGCTTGTTAGGGCAGTGCGTATGTGTAGCACATACGCTTCCTTCAAGAAAGAATGTGACTTTTTGAAAGGACTTTTTGCTAATAGAGGTTACCCGGTTACCCTAGTTGATGCGATCATTGAGGAGATTGACTTTAAAAGATCTACTGTTTTTTTTAAACCTTTACTTGACATCAAAGTGAATTTAACAGGGACAACAACTACTAGTCCTATTTTAATTGACACTACTGAAATGGTTGACTCATCTGGCATTAATAGTTCTGCCATACAACCAAAGTTTTCTACAAACGTACCAAAAGTTGCCTTATATAGAAAAAGACTCCAAATCACACGAAAAAAACTATGAATGTAAAACCAAAACAGCAGTTAGTGAAGGAGTATAGCAGATCAAGTAAGCAGGAACAATCCAGATATAGCTAAAACTTTAATCCACAGTATTGCAAGACACGAGTACAATACATAGAAAGTTGCAGTTGATAAGCGCTTTCACCCAAAAATGAGCTTCATCAGATCAAATCACTGCTACCCATAGTTCCCTTATATACACATTGTAAAAATACCCAATTAAATTATTCAATCAAACAATCAAACACAATTCATAAAATGGTATAGTACAAATAAAATCAAACTAATAGATGCAGAACAAGATATAGCATCTTGTATTAATACATGTATATATACTACACCTAAATATGCATCATAATATATAGTTACTAAAATCATATCTATTGTCTAAAAAACAGAATCTATAAAAATGCATGTATATATATATATATATATATATATATATATATATATATATATAACATTGATTTCATGATGTAGGGCTATAATATGCATGTATTGTAATGACAAATCCATTGCACAACATACAAAACATAGTGGAATACGAGGCTGATCTATCTAGATTTAACATTGATATTTCTTCTTTTTTTCAGAGCTGGTTTTATAGAGGCTCTTTCATTCAAGCCTGAGCCCCTGTCAGCTCTCAGTCTCATAATCCACTTACTTTCTCTATCCTCAGTATGGTTTCTGATGTCACCACCTCTAATGTTAGGTTTTATTTGTTCTAAGGCCCTAAATAGAAAATGGTGTGTATTACCTAGCTCAACCACATGTTTGGCTAAAGCATTATGTGTATTACCTTTCCTCATGTGGTATATGTGCTCACGTATTCTGTCCTTGAACTAGCGATTGGTCTTGCCAACATAGAAAGCATTGCATATCTGGCATACTGCCAGATATACAATGTTCGTACTCATACACGTGGCCTCTACCTGAGTCTTAAACTGTATATGAGAATCTGGATGTATAAACACTATATCATTGTCAATGTATACACATTGATTGCAGTGCCCACATGCCTTAGTGTAATTAAGTCCTATTTGTCGTTCATCCTTCTTGAAATAGCACAATAGCCTCCTAAGATTCAACTTATTCCTGAATAAAAAACGTGGTTCTTCTCCTACCACTTGTCTAATTCCGTCATCTGTGCACAATATTGACCAATGCTTATTGATTATATCTCTAAGAACCATGTAATCATTAGTGTATGGTATAGAGAACTTAACCTCCTTTCTTGTAACTTGTAAGTTCTCATTCCTCTCTGACCTAGGTCCATAATATGGTGCTGCTCTGCCTTGTCTTAATTCATTTATATCACTTAATTGGTTATCGATCTCTTTAACACTGTAACCACGTTCTGTCAACCTTTCTCTAAGATCATTAATCCCTGTTTCAAAACCTACGTTGGTGGCATTAAGTCTAGATATACGCATGCCCTGTCCTCTAATAATGTTCTTAAATATATAATGTGGATGCATGCTATACCGTGATAATATAGTATTATGGTGACAGGGTTTACGGTATACCCCAGTATTAACTAAGCCATTACCTAGCTTCTCAATGAATAAATCCAAAAAATCTATTCTATTAGTTGAATAGTTCATTGTAAATACCAAAAAACTAGTTAAATTATTGATCATCTGGAGAAACCTCTTTAACATATTAACGTCCCCTCTCCATAATAGAAAAACATCGTCCACAAATCGTCTGTAGAATACTACAGATTGTTTGTATTCATCAGTCTTAAATAATACTTCGTTCTCCCAATGAGCTAAAAACATATTCGCATAGCTGTTTGCACATGGCGTACCCATGGCAACCCCAGCTTGCTGTTGAAATATCAAATCATTAAACATAAAAACATTATTACCCAACACTATATCCACGAAGTGGGTCAATAATATTCCATATATCCAGAATAATGCTGAAACCACTGAAGTTGGAAGGGAAACATCACTAGTGTTCAAAAAGTTAAGTAGTTTCACACCCATACATCATCCGCTGGTTGAGGCCTATTTAAAGTTAACAGAAGATGAGCTGCACAAATACTATAGTGGCAATATACATAGTAAGAGAAGGGATAATCTCAGTAGAAAGGAGAGGGAAAGCTTACAGAGTTTACAGATGAATGAAACAATAGTCATCAGACCTGCGGACAAAGGGGGACAGGTTGTAATTATGGACACTACATGTTATCATACAGCTATGCTGAACTTGTTGAATGATAAGTTCTATTTAAGAATTGATGGTACTGCTGTGAATAAGATTAAATCAGATCTAGGGAATGTTTTATTAGATATGTTTAATGGTGGTATCATTGACAAGGAACTGTTTGAATACCTTAGGATTTTAAACCCCTTGGTTCCCTTGATACAAGGTTTTCCCAAGATACATAAGAGTGTCAGTGACCCACCCATGAGACCAGTAGTATCTGGACAGGGTTGGATAACTGAACACATCTCTGTATACATTGAAAAACATTTACGTCCTGTTTTGAATAATAATTCAATTATACTTAGAGATTCGAAGCAGTTTTTGCTTGAGTTATATGATTGTATAAGTAAGATAGTGGATGTCGATGAGTTGATATTGGTTACGTTTGATATCCAATCATTATTTACAGTGCTACCCAATGATATAGGTGTTATATATATTAGGGAATACCTAATGATCTTAGAGATAGGTTGACAGAACGTGGTTACAGTGTTAAAGAGATCGATAACCAATTAAGTGATATAAATGAATTAAGACAAGGCAGAGCAGCACCATATTATGGACCTAGATCAGAGAGGAATGAGAACTTACAAGTTACAAGAAAGGAGGTTAAGTTCTCTATACCATACACTAATGATTACATGGTTCTTAGAGATATAATCAATAAGCATTGGTCAATATTGTGCACAGATGACGGAATTAGACAAGTGGTAGGAGAAGAACCACGTTTTTTATTCAGGAATAAGTTGAATCTTAGGAGGCTATTGTGCTATTCCAAGAAGGATGAACGACAAATAGGACTTAATTACACTAAGGCATGTGGGCACTGCAATCAATGTGTATACGTTGACAATGATATAGTGTTTATACATCCAGATTCTCATATACAGTTTAAGACTCAGGTAGAGGCCACGTGTATGAGTACGAACATTGTATATCTGGCAGTATGCCAGATATGCAATGCTTTCTATGTTGGCAAGACCAATCGCCAGTTCAAGGACAGAATACATGAGCACATATACCACATGAGGAAAGGTAATACACATAATGCTTTAGCCAAACATGTGGTTGAGCTAGGTAATACACACCATTTTCTATTTAGGGCCTTAGAACAAATAAAACCTAACATTAGAGGTGGTGACGTCAGAAACCATACTGAGGATAGAGAAAGTAAGTGGATTATGAGACTGAGAGCTGACAGGGGCTCAGGCTTGAATGAAAGAGCCTCTATAAAACCAGCTCTGAAAAAAAGAAGAAATATCAATGTTAAATCTAGATAGATCAGCCTCGTATTCCACTATGTTTTGTATGTTGTGCAATGGATTTGTCATTACAATACATGCATATTACAGCCCTACATCATTAAATCAATGTTATATATATATATATATATATATATATATATATATATATATACATACATACATGCATTTTTATAGATTTTTTTTTTAATCAATAGATATGATTTTAGTAACTATATATTATGATGCATATTTAGGTGTAGTATATATACATGTATTAATACAAGATGCTATATCTTGTTCTGCATCTATTAGTTTGATTTTATTTGTACTATATCATTTTATGAATTGTGTTTGATTGTTTGATTGAATAATTTAATTGGGTATTTTTACAATGTGTATATAAGGGAACTATGGGTAGCAGTGATTTGATCTGATGAAGCTCATTTTTGGGTGAAAGCACTTATCAACTGCAACTTTCTATGTATTGTACTCGTGTCTTGCAATACTGTGGATTAAAGTTTTAGCTATATCTGGATTGTTCCTGCTTACTTGATCTGCTATACTCCTTCACTAACTGCTGTTTTGGTTTTACATTCAAAGTTTTCTACAAGTTTTATTACTACATATAACATTGAATCTAAGGAAATATGGGCTACTATTTGTAAAAATTGGCACTTTATTAGTAGCGATTCTTTCCTGTCAGGGAAATTGGGACCTCGACCCAGAGTGATTTACAAAAGGGGCAACAATTTAAAAGAACTAGTACAAAGTAATAAAAATCCATATTTATTTGCTAAACAAAAAGGGTCATTTTTGTGTGGTGCCTGTAATTGGTGCCACACTATAAAAATAGGACAAACATTCAAGGTTAAGAATAAAAAGTATGAAATTCAACATAGGATTAACTGTGAAACTAGATCTGTGGTCTATGTTGCGCTTTGCCAATGTTGCAATGCTTTTTACATAGGCAAGACGGATCGAAAACTTCGAGAAAGGATTTACCAGCATGTTTATGCCATTAGAAATAAAAAAAATTGAGAATGCTTTGGCCAAACATATTGTAAATAATCCTGGTCATACTTTTCAATTAATGGGCATTGATCATTTACCACCTAGCCCTAGGGGTGGCCCTTTATCCCTTCTGTTAGAAATACGTGAGCTCGAGTGGCAGATAAAACTTGACTCCTTTAATGTCCCAGGTCTTAATGAGAATTGTAATATCTCCGCAGTCTTGAAGCTTAAATGTTATAAGAGATAAGACTGCTCAGGTATACATAATTTTATAGGATAATCTTCTTAGGGTTATCATATTCTCATTTTGCGTTAGTGAAAAATCTTTTTAAAATTAATTTTAATATTTCAATATTATTTGTATATATATGTTTTTTCATATTCATCTTCATACATATATTCATTTATATTTTATATATACATTTTTTCATATTTAAGATACTGTTACGAGTCAATAATTCAATTGACTATCATTGTGAAGAAGAGGCAAGGACTCATCCGCGTTGCCCTTTTAAATGATATATAAAATTCTAAGTATTTTCATATTTTAGTTATTTTGTATACATATTTTAATTATTTTGAATTTATTAAATGTGATGTGAGGTTGAAGGCATAAGTAATTAATTTTTATTGCAAACAAATTTTGTATGAATTTAACTCAATTTTTTCTAAGGCATTTACGTGTCATTAGTTGAATGCTGGATTGACGTCTGTTGTGATTCTTTAGGAAGTGATGTCATTTGACACATCCTTTTGTGATTTAAAGTTTTGGTGCAAATTGATTTGCTTTTGTTTTCTGAGGAAGCTTCGGTCTTTTCCGAAGCGAAAACGCTCTTTGTTGTTATTAATAAAACTTCGTTAAAGAAAGAAAAGGATTTCTTCCTGGACTACTCTGGTTTTGCAGCCCTCTGTATCATTTTGTTGTTACCAGTTTTTTAGTTTTTTTTACCAGTCTGTTCCTTGGATATTACATATCCCAGGTATTTGACTTGTTTTTTCCAAAGCTGCAGTTTACTTTTATTTACCTTATGTCCTTCAGTGGCTAAAAATCGTAGAAGTGCTATGGTATCCTCTCTACAATCCTGCTGGGTGGGGGCTGCCAGCAAGATGTCATCAACATAAAGTAAAATCTGACTGCCTCTTGGTGGGGTGAATCCCGCCAAGTTGCTTGCCATTTTTTGTGAGAATATTGTTGGACTTTCACAATATCCCTGTGGTAGTCATGTATATGTATACTTTTTCCCCTGAAATGTAAATGCAAACCAATACTGGCTGTCAGGGTGTATCGATATTGAAAAGAACGCATTGCTGATGTCTACCACAGAAAAATACTTTTGTTGAGGTTTTAAATCATTCAACAAGGTGTGTGGGTCTGGCACCGTGGGTGCCCTTGATATTACCGCATCTTTACAGCTTGTAAATCCTGGACCATACACCATTCTCTGTTGGCTTTTTTAACTGGAAATAAGGGTGTGTTACATGGTGAATCAGGAGATTCTACCAGTATTCCCCCTTTAAGTAAGGCTGCTATAATAGGTTTTATCCCTGCCTCTGCATCTTTTCTTAAGGGATACTGTCTTTTTTGTGGTCTAAATGCTGATTTTGGCATGATAGCAACTGGTCCCGCTGTACGAATGAGTCCTACATCTGATTTCCCTGATGACCAGAGAGTTTCTGGTATGTCTCATAAGGCATTCTCTTCCTCCTTTAACAGGAGTGTCAATCAGCTGCCTTTGCTAGACTGTAAGTGCACAGCTGTGTTGGTCTGAGTTATCCAATTAAACTTCTGTACTTGTATTCCTTGTTCTGACAGCTCTAGTTCTGTCTGTTTCTCCCATCTCATGACTTTTTCTCCTAGGTCTGCCCATTCTATATTTCTGTTTTTGGTTAAGCTAACGTGTGGTAATCGATTAGATTTGTAAAGTGCAAAGAACTCCTGGGGCAATGAACAGCTGGCTACACTGTTCCCTTCTGTGTCCCAGTACAGGTTACGTAATATTCATCTGTTTGCATAATTCTTAAATAATTTTTGCTCATATTCCTTATCAGGAACTGGTGTGTTACAATAATACAGGGTACAGTGCAACAGGCATTGCTTATCAATGTCAAGGGAGGGGAACTTGCTGATGGCTACATTCATTAACTCCTCGGTCACAGTCCCTAGACCAGTCATAACCAAATCCTGGCTGTACCAATAAAACATTTCATCCTCCGATTGCACTGTGAAGGTATCAATTTTTCTCTGTGCTTCCATACCCTGCATGGTTGGGACTACTGCTATACCAAATAGCTGCATAAGGTCTCTGCCCAAGAGGTTTACTGGGCATTTTGCAGAAACTACAATTTTGCTTCTTTGTGTCAATCCTGAAACAGGATCAGTTATTGCAATGTTATGGGAGAGAGGCTCCCAATACAGCTGTCCATTAGCTGCTTTGACCAGTATATAATCAGGTGACTCTGTGTTTTCTGGCAGTTTGGAGGGATGTATCAGGGTTTGCGATGCCCCTGAGTCACACAAGAATTTGACTTCCCTCCCTTCTACCAAGAGTGTAACTTCTGGTTTTGTGTCTGCTAAATAGAGCTCCAAGCTCAATAAAGCTAGGTCTAATATCTCGTTTTCTTCATTGTCACTAACTTCCTGCACTTCCTCTACTCCTTCTATCACATTCTCATTTGTCGTTTATTCGCTAGCCCTTTCTAGTGATTCCTGACTACCATACAGTCAGTCCTCACCCTCCTTATCTTCCGTTGTTGCCTTCTTGTTTTTCTTGCAATCCCTTGCCAAATGTCCTTTTTTACTGCATTTAAAACACTCTCCCCTTTTCTTCCGCCCTTCAAAGTCCTCTGATTGTTTGTTTCCCTGCGTGTTTTTCTTGCCTTTTTTCCCAGACTGTACTACATAAGCTTCCGCTCCATCTTCTACAGAAAATACTTGAGCTTTCTTTTTCTTTTTGCTATTAAAATGCCTTTCAGTATGCCTAGCATATTCAAGTAATGATTGTAATCTGCTTGTACGATGGTCTACCATGTGTTTTGTAATAAAACTGCTTATAGGCATGCTACTGCCTTTTAAAATGCATTTTTTAACTGCTGTTCATATAGGGACTCTTGTGTTTGATCTTCAGGTACCTGCATTCCACAGTGATTATTAAAACACTCTAACAATCTGGCATAATACCGGTCAATTGTTTCACCTTCTTGTTGGATGCATTGATTAATGCAAGTCCAGTCTGCCCTAGGTTTCCATTTTTCAGAGATGCGGTCTGTCAGACCTTTTACTCTGGTGTCTAATTCTGCACTGCTATGTAGGAGGGGTCTTTGTGCAGCATCACGGGGGTTCCAGTTCCCACTAATCATGTACCAATCTGGCCCTACAATCTGTCTAACTACCTTTTCTATCTCTTCTCCATTTAGATTATAACTCAGCCTCATTCCTTGTAAATCTTCTGAGAATTTTCTAAAATTAACTTTTGGATGGGGAATTCCCTCATTGGCTTTCTGGATGTCTTCCAGAGTCCAAGGTCTATACACTAAAATAGTTGGGTCCTGATTGTCTTGACCTGCCTGAGGATTGGGTACTTCTATAAGTGGGCATATTTCTTCTTCTTCACTTATAGATTGTGAATTCTTAACCATCTGCCATAACTCGATGCCTTCATCTGAGTTACCTGCCTTTGTTCGGGACCTGGTCCTGATGGGATCTCTAATTTTAATCAGTTTTAGTTTCATAATATCTCTATCCACAGGATATAGTGGAGGTGGACTAACCTGTTCACTTGCTTCATATTCTGGTAAGGGAGGCGGAGGTGCTGATGCTATTATTAAGTTATTGTCCTCCTTATCTAAAAACATTGTTTTTAAATCTTTGCTTTTTTGTTCCCTACGGTTTACTTCCTCAAATCACCTGTGTGCCTGAGGAATTCCTAATCGACGTTGCTTTTTTACACGACCTTTGGAGTCGGTTTTGAGCTATTTGATAAGTTAGATAAGTGAGGATTTTTCTAAGTTTCCATTGAATTCGTATTTCTTAACCCATTCTGAATAATATCTAACATTGGCGGCGCGCTGTGACTGCATGTATTTTGCATCTTCTGTTAACGGCGGATTTTGGGGTCTTTTTGTGCAATTATTACCCATTTTGTTTCACCCTTTGATCGTTACGTAACTTCTCTTAATTTTTTAACGTGGTACCACGGATTTTGTTATAGTCTCTTCAGAATGACTGCCTACTTATTCTGTTCCTCCTGATCTATGACAAGACAGTAATCTTTTTTGTCCCTGACTTGCAAGAAAAATACAGTCTGACAAAAACAATACACATCTAGTCCCTGATCTAAACAGAAAAACAGAAAAAAGTAGATTTGCCTTACCTGAGCCTACGTGATTGATCACCGATTCGTGGAGACCCATCCTTCAGTCACAGATCAGAAAGTGGCTGGCCTCTTTTGAACGACAATTCAGTCGGAGGACTTTTCATATAAGAAGAACCGATTTGGTTTCTTCCCCGTATGGTTTCAACCACCCGGCCGTCTGATCCGAGGTGAAAAGAGGGCTCCAGCTCGAAGGACCAATCTGTCAAAGGAAAAAACTTCAAAGACCAATACATGTTAGCTTCAAGCAAGGCACCCTTTATTACTTGCAGCAAGGAGACAAAGCATGTAGGCACAAGGTTTGTCTGATTTTCTGGTGATCAGTATGTTATTCTTATACAGTTCTCTTCATGTTACACAGAAAGTGTTACTATTCTGTTGCTGATGTAGTTGGATACAGCTTTCTGTATGTTCTACAGAAAATGTTGCTAGACTCATTGCTGACTAGTTAAGATTATTTTCTAGCTTGCAAAACATTTTGAGAAAAACAACCTGGCCTTGGGCTTATTTTAGCCCATTTCAACTTTTCAATTATTCAGTTGTGCAGTTCTAATACATGTGTTACATTTTGTCTAGATTCAAGGTACACTTCTAACTTTGGTGCAAGTAATGCTGACTATGGTTTATACTTTCAAGCATCTATTGTTCCCTTTATCAAAGCTTCTAACAGCTGCATACTTTCTCATAGCATAAGCAGAAATGAATATCTCTTTGTTAAGTTTCATGACATTAGCAGAAATGAAATGTCTCTTGTTAAGTTTCATGACATTAGCAGAAATGAAATGCTTGCAGATTCATGCAGTGTGAACAGAATAAAAGTATTAACCCTTTTAAATCTCGAATGCATTGAGCATACATATTACTATTACATATTTTTCTAACACTCAGTATAGGAGGTACCATTGTGCAGTAGCTCAGAGCAAATCTGGGTATTGCCATGGAGATTATTTACATAACTATAGAAGGCCTTGTGGTTGTCTTTACTATCTGCTGCTATTCTGTTTTCATAGCTAATTTTAGAAGATTTGATGAGGGATCTCAACTTTTTGTTGAGGCTGATAAGGGAGTTTTTTCCAGTCTTGGGACTTCACCTTATTCCACATCAGTTTCCTCCTTCTGTTGTAGAGTTTGTTTATGGCAGGGGACCACCAAATTGGATTCCTTTATTTGGAGGAGAGTGTCTTGGTTCTACTGGGTATGGCGAGAGCCATGCATTTGTGTATGTGTTCGTACAGTGCATTGGTGTATGATTAGGCGGTCATGCAACTATTCTCCATTTGCATGAGTGCTGTGAAGTTAGCCACATCTGTTTTTAGGAGCCCAAAGTTATCTTTGGAGATATTTTTCATGGTGCTTACCTTTGTGGGGGTTGGGGTGGGAAGGATGTGGATTTCCAAGATGATTAGTTTGTGGTCAGATCTAACCAGAGAGGAGCTGACTATTGGTGTAGAGCAACGGTCGTCCATGTTAGTAATGGCCAGGTCAAGGATGTTGCTACCTCTAGTGGGGGTAACAATGAGCTGGTCCAGGGCATTGGAATTAATGAATTCCAGGAAACATTGGGCAAGTGCATTGGTACATGAGTAGTTTTTCCAGTTAATGGAGGGGTAGTTGAAGTCGCCCAGTATGAAAGTGTTAGGTTGGACCCTAATATTCTCCCGGGGTTCTTTAGAACATGGAGTGTGAGTCTTGGGAGATGGTTGGAGACCTATAGCAGGATACGACCTGAATCGCTGTCTTACCCAGTGTTAGCTGCACCTAAAGTATCTCAAATGAGTTATGTTAGGCTACTAGTCTAGAGGTGTGCAGATCCTTTATGAATATGGAAACACCACCACCTTTGGAGCTACAGTCCAAGCTCTGTGGCCGAAAGGCGTGGAATGAGTTATAGCCTGGTAGTGCAGGGGTGCTTTCCGCTGCCTTGAACCAGGTCTCTGTTATGGCACAAATGTCGATGCTCTCCATTTTAAGGAGTGCTTCAAATGGGTACATTTTGAGATTTAGATTTCTAGCGTTGAGCAGCATGACCCTCAGATTGCATTTGTTTGTAGCTGTTATAGTGGTAATTTGGTCTTTGGAACTGCCTAAAAAAGGTACTAAAGGGGTGACAAGAGCATTGGTCAGTATCCAGAAGCTCAGGGGTGACAGATGCAGGCCATCTCTGGCAAAGCATCGAGGTCTGTCAATCATGTCATCCCAGGCAGTGTCTTATCACTTAACTCCTCTACTGATCTATTTCCACCTTCTGCCTTATCACTTTACTCTCCTACTAATCTATTTCCTCTTGCCCTTCACTTGAAGGAAATAGCAATTCTCAGATGATTTTACTGTTATTCTGGATTACATTGAACTACTATTCTCTCATGTTTATTTTCCAGTTTTTATACTTTATGAGTATGTAGTGTAGTATACTTTGTGTAATTACTGCTATACTGAATACTACTGAATATCAATATCTCTGCTTTTAATGTGTTCTTTTACTTACTTTGTTGTTAATTTTTGCACATATTTGTTTTGGAACTTTTCTCCTCTTGTCTCCGCTGAAAAAGGGCGTCCACCTAGTTGTACTAACTTGGTCAACAAATGCAAAATAAATAAATAAATAAATAAATACAATAAATGTGTGTTAATTAGCATGTGAAGTATGTTAAGGAGGGAAGTGGATAGGGTGTGGATAAGCTGGAAGGGCTGTGATTGGATGGGGTAACATAGTGAGTGGAATTATAAGACTATAAGTTTAGGGATAGTGGAGATGTGTGGGATTTGGGGGTAGGGTAGGTGAGAAGAGAGAGTCCGGGCATAGCAAGGGTGAAGGAGCAGGCATAGCCAGACTACCAACAAACCTTCAACTAGCAAAAACAGTCAGTGGGTGAAACAAATAACACAGGCCAGCGTTACAGTGGCTGAATTTCGAAAGTGCATTAGTAAGCTTCAGGTACCTTTACTGGGAGAGATAATTTCTTTATTGGGGACATTTCCATTCATAGACTAAATATGCTAGAGTAGCCATTTATAAACTAGTATGCTTCAGTTAGATTCACTGGAAGTTTACTCTACTTTACTGCCATATGTATAGAGAGGGGAGAGAGCCTGCTGCAGAACAGACTAGGGACTACAGGCTACAATAGAGCTACACATGGAGGGGAAATTAGTGGACCCGTTCTGAGCTAGTGTGCATGCCACTTTATTAATGCACTTCAAAATTACAGAGCAAAATGTAACAATGAAGAGGACATACAATTACTTATGGTACACAACTGTTTCCCGTTTCAAGGGCATGATCCAGGGTCTGAGGTAGGGTCACACACTCAAGGGTTGTTGCAGGGATGAAGTGAAAATTATTTATGGTACACAGCTGCTTCCTGTTTTAAGGGCATGATCCGGGATCTGAGGTAGGGTCACACACTCAAGGGTTGTTGCAGGGGTGGAGTGAAAATTATTTATGGTACACAGCTGTTTCCTCTTTCAAGGGCACCATCCAGGATCTTAGGTAGGATCACACATTCGAGGGTTGTTGCAGGGGTGAAATGAAATGGCAAGCACACTCCAGGACAGACACATAGAGGGCACACTAGGTTTAGATGAAGCTATTTAAAAATAGTTTCATTACTCATATGAATCAAAAGTCTTATAGTTTCATTATAGATATGAATCAAAAGTCTTTGCTTATGTATTAGCTCTAAAGACACAGCAAGAGTAAAAAAATATTTGTTTTGTAGATGGCGGAGTTTTAGCAGTATAATGAAAATTTACCACATTTCTCCTCATAACACTAGTTTGTTAACAACGCTCCACAGTTCAAAGGAATAGAGCTACTTAACAGAAGCTGTGTAACCCAAAACAAGTTATTCTCACACCGAGAAAGCTAGTTAAGCAACAGTTGAAATATCCTTCCTTGGTACAGCACCCTTAAAATCTTCATGTAACAACAGTCTGCATTCCTTATTCATAGAAAATAGAGTGTCTTCCTACAGTATTTTATCAACTATTGCATTTGCCATACAGTTCCAAGCACACTGTGAACCTAATGCTAGAGATTCAAAAATTGTATTGACAAATTCTGAGCCACTAAAATCAATTCACTGTTGACTGTAAACAGAAAAACTGATCAGAATGCACTGCTTCCATCCCAGTAGCAGCCCCCTCATCCTCTGACTCACTTCCTCCTCTGACTCGTAAACCAAGAAGTAGTGAAATTTTACCTGTAATTTTGGTTTGAGTAGCTAGCCAGGAACCTGGTTAAGTCAGCTGGGGCGAGATGCATGAAAGCTAAGAGTTGGTACATCCATCCTGGAAGAAGGAGTGGCAGACAATCTGTTGCCCGAATGGCCCTTGTCAAACTCGGTACTGGTATTCTCAGTAAGGGCACTACTGGAATGAAACCTGCTCAGATGGTATGTACTCTGACTTTGGCCATGGTAAACTAGTGATGGGCAGGATTATTATCATCAGCACTACAGCTGTAAAATAAATCTGACACCTGCCGGATTGAGGGGAAGGTTAGACCATAGTTGCTGAGGAGTCCCTGAGGATGGCGCTGACTCTGGGTTTGTCATGTCTCACATCAGCTTTTCAAACTTTGAGGGACCAACCTTATCAAAACTGAGCATCTTTGAGATGTAAACCATGCATAGAATTAATGCAGATTTACAGAGTTGGATGGAGGAGAGGATATGCTAGAGAACTGATGATCAGAATGTTGTTAGGATGGGGGAATTGCAAGTTGAAGCAGAATGAAGAACGGTTATTTAAGATGGACTTAGAAGAAAATGGATAAATGATGTAAAAATGTTCCTATGCTCAGTAAAATGCATCTGAATATCCCCAGAGAACAGGCCTAATAGAAACAATTTAATCATGATATACTAAATAAATAAATATATTGTTTATTAATCGTATTTGTCTGTGGCACTGTGTCAACATACTTCTACTAAATATAGACCCATACTTAAAATTTGATATACCAAAACCATTTGGAAAAGGCTGAAAACATGTCTATGCTGAGAGAAAATGCAGCTGTTGGTCTGCAGTGATCTGTGTGCTGATGCTGAATGTATTTAACTCCTGCAGGTTTGCAGTGTTTTATGTGCCAACATTGGCCATGATTAATTCCTGTATGTTTGCAGTGTTCTGTGTGCTAAGGTTGCCTGTGTTTAATTCTGTATGTTTGCATGTTCTGTGTGTTGATGCTGGCCAAGCTTAATTCCTGTATGTTTGCAATGTTCTGTGTGCCGATGGCTGTGTTTATTTAATTCCTGTATGTTTGCCATGTACTTAGTGCTGATTCTGACTGTGTTTAATTCCTGTATGTTTCCACTGTTCATTTTTTCAAGAATGTTTTATTTTACTTTCATATTGTATACATTTTAATTTGACAAATAAAAATTACAGTGTTATTTAAAGCAGTAAACAATAACACAGCCATTTAAAAACATACAAAGACCATCAAAAAAGTGAAAATTATCAAGTTACTCAGACATCCACCCTAGCTTATTCACAGCTAATACCTCTGTACTGTGCAAAGTGAAAATTCTACCTCTCCAAAGACACTCCCCTTATCATACCACCAGCAGCAACTACATCATTTTTAGGAAAAAAATGAGAAGTATAACCTACACAATTTGCCAAAGCACTATTTCCCAGTGTGGTGATGTACAACCCAACGCAGGTCCAGCCCCCCCTCAGCTCCAGCAAACCTAGCAAATCTCTTATGCTATCAACCATAAATCTCCAAAGCCTTAGGAACAAGATACCTGAACTCCATGCCTGGATTTCTAAGTACAACCCAGATATTATAGCAGCTACTGAAACCTGGTTAAAATCATATATAAAAGACACTGACTTTCTCCCACCAAGCTACTCATGCCTGAGAGTCGATTGACCCAACAAGAGAGGAGGAGGAGTAGCAATACTTTTCCCTAGCAATTACACATTAATCCCCTACTCAAGACCAACACCCAACTTCTCCCCAGCCGAAATACTAATCTCTATATTAAAACTTAACCATAAAAACATTTGCATAATTGCTATTTATATTCCCCCAGGAAACAACATACCAATATTAGAAAACATACTTGCCTGGACTTCCCAAAATCATTCTAGGTGATGTAAATATCGACTGGCTAGATATAGGCCACAACAACCCCTCAAAAACATAAATCTTTATAACTTCTCCCAACTAATTGAAGACATTACTAGACCTCACAAAAATTCCAACTGGGGCTCCACAATAGACTGGATATTAGTATCCCACCCTTTCAATGTCATCAGTGCAGGCATACTACCTAATACCATTAGTGACCACCACCCAGCAGATATCATACGCAAAACTACTCCAACCACAGGCCAACACCAATACAAATCTACCAGAGATTTTACTAAGTTCCAATCATCCATATTTAATGAAACCTTAGCTAAAGTAAACTGGAAACCTCTCAAATCCCTACCACTTAATGCGGCTGTTGAATTCTTTAACTCAACATTTCTAGACATCCTAAATAGGCAAGCACCCACCCGCCAAAAATGAATAAAACATAACCATGCATGCTGGCTCTCAAAATCCACCAAATAAGTAATGTCCACAAGGGATAAAATCTGGAAATCATGGCAGAAAAACAAAGACCCCTCAACTCTACTACATTACAAGCAACTCTGTAACCAGGCAAAACGTCTAATAACCACTGATAAAAAGACCACTACTTCCACCTACAAAGTCAACATAAAAATAATCCCCAAAAATTCTGGTCTTCCATCAGCCAACTATTACACCCAGGCTCTCAAAGCAATCCATCCCCTGACCCACAAAAAACTCCCACTGAACGTGCTACCCTCTTCAATTCCTACTTCATTGACACCATAGCTAACCTAACCACCACCTTTCCTACAGTTAACAGCACCACCATCAAGACAGCTGATGACCAAATCATCCCAGAAAACAAGTCTACCCTTAACCCTAACCTAAAATTCTCCCCCATACCCACCAGCACAAAAAAAAAACTTTTACTTAAGCTAAAACCCTGTACTCTGGCCCCTGACAATCTACCCCCACACTTCCTGCAGCTAGCAGCAAACTCTATAGCTTATCCCATCAGCATACTCGTTAACAGATCAATTAAAGTATCCCTTGTCCCAGACATCTGGAAAAAAGCATTAATTCTTCACTTACACAAAGGGGGCACCAACACAGACACCACAAACTTTCGACCCATAGCAATTCTCTCACCCCTCTCTAAAATACTGGAAAAATGCATCAATGCCCAACTCCTCAACCACTTGCATGAAAATCAAATGTTATCACCCACTCAGCATGGTTTCAGACAAGGACACAGCACCACTACTGCCCTCCTATCCTTCACTGATACAGTTAACCGGGCACAGGATTCTGGTAAAATAATTGCTTCACTTTTCCTTGACCTCTCCAAAGCTTTTTATACCATTTCCCACACTATCCTACTCTCTAAACTATCCGGCCTCCACATTTCTCCCCCTACCCTACAATGGTACAACAGCTATCTCTCCAATAGGCAGCAATTCACCAAATGGCAACAGTCTTACTCTCCCTTCCTCAATACATCCACAGGGGTACTCCAAGGCTCCATACTTGGTCCTCTCTTATTTAGCATCTTTATTAACAACTTTCACACCACTCTCCCAAAATGCTCAGTAATCCAGTATGCTGATGACTCTACAATAATATGCACTGCATATTCCAGCTCTGAACTCCAGCAAATTGCCCAGAATGCCCTCACATCTACTGAATCTTGGATGCTTAACAATCATCTTGCCCTAAATCCAAAAAAACTAAACTAGTAATTTTTACTCCTAGGAAAACCACTCCATTTGATAAAAAACTATTCACTATACAAGCCCAAGACAATACCACTATAGAAGTTGTCCCACACACTAAATTACTAGGCATAATTATAGATGAAAACCTTAACTTTGACCTACACATAAACAATAACATCAAAAAAACACACCAAAAGCTTGGTATGCTCTACAGGGTCTAACACTTTCTTAGCCTCTCTACTAGACAAACCCTTGCAACTATCTTTTTATTACCCTCTCTCCTTTATGGTGCCCCTCTCCTCACTAATATCCGAAATTCTACAAAATCCAAACTTGCTATGTGTTACAACAGAATAGCAAAATTTGCCACCAAGGCCACATTCTCATCCCACCATTGTAAGTCACTGAAACAATTAGGGTGGCTGGAACTCCCCCACCATCTCTCATTCACCCAACTAACTACTGTGCACAAAATAATCTACAGACCCACAGACTGTCCTGCTCTCTCAACTCTACTTGCAAAATACCATTCCAGCAGGCATCTAAGATCTGAAAATCATCTACTTCTAAAAGTAGATAAGCCCACCTTACCTGCTGGTTAACTCCTCTATGCCTTCACCATCGCCAAACTATGGAACTCACTTCCGCCTTCTATAAGAAACACAGGCAACACCACCACCTTCAAACAAATGCTGAAAAATCATCTCAACTCTTCCTGGCTATGTTCCTGCTTTATAACCTAACCTCTTCACTCTCCTTATATGATTACTAAACTCCTATGTCTTTTGCTACTAGTGACTGATGATATTTTCTCCATATTTATTTTTATCTTCACTTGTTGATTCTGGTACAATAATACTGATCTCTGTTTATACCAATCTGATTGAATTCTGCTTTAATGTATATTTTCTGTATATATTGCTGTAATCAAACAAACTAGATTCCTGCTTTTATGTATATATTCTGTATATGTTACTATATTTACTATCTGTAACACTGTTTCTGCTTCTGTACTAATTAATGTTTATATTTTTTCTGTATCTCGTTGGAGCTTTTCTCCCCGGGCCTCCACTGAAAATGGGCTCTTTTAGGCCCAGTGGACTTATCCCGGTAAACAAATACAATAAATAATTAAATATATATATATATATATATATATATATATATATATATATATATATATATATATATATACACTGCATACAAGTGCTAGAAAAGGAAAACAATTGGTAATAAGTGAATAAAATAACAGAGTTATGTTACTGAATTACTAAAAGGAGGTAAGACAGACTTATCACAAACATACAGATAATATCACAGTTGGAAATCAAGATTAGATTTTCTAACTACTTGTATTAATTGGAGCAGAATAACTTAGCCTGATTTAATCTTTTAATATATGTTCTAGGAGATGATTCCAATGCTTGTACTCTTCTATGTGCTGATGTTAATTTATGTATATTTGCAGTGCTCTGTGTGCCAAAGTTGTCTGTGTTTAATTCTTGTTCGTTTGCCATTTTCTGTGTACATATGCTTGCTTGCTTAATTTCTGTATGTTTGCAGTGTTCTGTATATTGATGCTGACTGTTTTAGTTCTAGTATGTTTGCCATGTTCTGTGAGCCAGTGTTGACTGTGTTTAATACTTGTATTTTTGTAGTTCTGTCTGCCAATACTGGCTGTGTTTAATGCTTACATGTTTTTAACTTTCTGTATGCCAGTGCTGACTGTGTTAATTCCCTTTTGTTTGCAGTGTTGTGTGTGCCAGTGCTGACTGTGTTTAACTCCTGTATGTTTGCAGTGTTCTGTGTGCCTATTTTGGATGTGTTTAGTTCTTGAAATGGATTATTCCTCACTGCCTATTGCATAATTGGCTGTACAGTGGTGGTCTCTTTGTCTTCTGTTACCTGCTCCCTTCCCAGGTCACTGAGTAGATTACACTTAGGTTCATAGGTAAGTACTAGGCTATCTGCCCATGGGCATTTATAAGCCTAGCCACAGAGTGATGGCTTTCGCCTCCCCATTAGTAACCTGGGCCTCTGTCAACAAGGCTCCTGAAGTGATCCCAGGGTAGAGCTTACGATTACCCATCCACTCATCAAGATTTCTTTTGAAGAGGGTCAGAGAGGAGTACTGTCGAATATGGATTGGGATTCTATTCCAGAGTGAGGGGAGTCGCTGGGACAGGAATCTATCCTTCCAGCATGTCCTGTTTATTGTTGTACATAGGTTCAAGTCACTAGAACAAGTGGTTCTGAGGGATCTCATTTATTTGAGGTGAAGCATGTCCATTAGTTCAGGGTTTGACATGGCCCTATAGGTCAGGCATAGGTCACCTCTGAGAAGACGGTAAGCAACTGAGAAGAGCTGGAGCTTTTTTAGTCGTGCTTCATAGGGTAATTGTTTAAGGCCCTTAATCCTCTTAGTGAGGTACTTCTGTGGTCTTTCTAGTTGTTGCAGGTGTCTAGTGAGGTGCATCCCAAATGGGGCATTGTACTCTATTATGGGTCTAATGAGTGAGGAGTAAAGGGGCACAATCACCTCCTTGGATCTGGATGAGAAACGCTTTGTGATCAGGTGTGCCACATAGAAGGATTTCCTGACCGTTTTGGCTATGTGGTTATCAAAGGAGAGCATGCTATCTACTTGGGTACCCAGGTCCCTAATTACATCTTCTGTACTTAGTGGATTCCCATCTATGTGGTAGTTTGTAGGTACTTTGTTTTTCCCAAATGGGATTACAATGCATTTTTTGGCATTTAGCTTGAGGCCATGACTTTGACACCAGGTGTTTGTCTCTGTGAGACCCTTTTGCAGGATGTCTGTGTCAGCTGGAGAGTCAATTATTGCACCCAATTTACAGTCATCTGCAAACTTGGTTAGCCACAGTCCCTCTGCCTTTGCCTGTACTTCGGAGAAATATATACCAAACAGGAGGGGTCCCAGGACTGAGCCCTGTGGGACTCCGCTTGTGACTCTTACCATGTGGGTTCTGTCTGAGAGCCATTTGGCAACCCATCTTGTGACATGGGGGTTGATATTTAAGCTGGTGAGTTTGTCTATGATTTCTGAGTGTGGGATGGTGGTGAATGCCTTAGTGAGGTCCAGATATGCTGTGTGGACCACCTTCCCTTCATCTAGGGCCTTGGTGACTGTTTCGAAGAAGTCGACCAAGTTCAGGAGGCAAGATCTGCCTTTAACAAAGCCGAACTGGGTGGAATACAGTGTCTGGAGGTTCCCAATGTCCCTGTTAATGAGCTCCATGATAATGTGTTCCATGGCATTGCAGACCAAGCTAGTCAAGCTAATAGGGCGATAGTTCCCAGTGTCAGTTGTGGCACCACCTTTGTGGAGTGGTACGACTGTTGCTGTACGCCATTCTTTGGGTACATAGCCTGTAGAGGGGCTGAGTTTGAATAGCGATTTGAGATGGGGGGTTAGTTCATTTTGAAGCTCGTGTAAGACACAACCTGGGATAGCATCTGGTCCCACTGATGCTGTGTTTTTGGCCTTTGTAAGGGCTGTCTTTACTTGTATGTCTGAGATATCTGGAGCGCCACATTCTTCTGGGATGGGTGCTAGCCCCTTTGGTGGAGAGGGGGGTGAAGTTTGCACTGAACTTGTCAGCCAGGATGTTGGCAATGTCGGTTGGTTCAGTGTATTTATGGCCATTATGCACTAGCTCGGAGCATATCTGACAGTTTGCCCCTAGACTCTTGACATAGTTAAAGAAGGCCTTGTGGTTATTGGCTATTTTTCTTTCGAAGTTGGCCTTGGATGATTTAATGAGGGAGCGCAGTTTTTTACTGATGTTAATCAGAGATGCCTTCTTATTTTGGGATTTTGTTCTATCTTGCAGGAGTTTCCTCCTTCTGTTGTAAAGTTTATTTATGGCTGGGGTCCACCAAACTGGCTTCCTCTTTTTTGAGGAGTTGGTCTTGGTTTTACTTGGAATGGCTCGGTCCATGCATTCTTGAAGATGTTTATAGAATGCACTTGTAAAGGATTCTGCCGTTGGGTCATCATTTTCCATTTGATTGGGAGCTTTGAAACTTCCCCCTCGGTCTTGAGGAGTGTGAAGTTGGCTTTAGAAAAGTATTTTACCACAGGGGTGGGGGTCGGGATGTGGATGTCCAGTGTGATTAGTTTATGATCTGATCTTACCAATGACGAGTTTACCTCAGGTGTGGAACATAGGTTCCCCATGTTGGTGATGACCAGGTCCAGTATGTTGTCACCTCTTGTGGGAGTGGTGACCAGCTGTTCAAGGGTGTTTGAGTTTATAAACTCAAGGAAGCATTGGGCTAGGGCATTTGAGCTTGAGTAGTTTTCCCAGTCAATTTTTGGATAGTTGAAGTCACCCAGTAGCATGGTGTTGGGTAGAATCTTCATACTTTCTAATGTTCTCAGGAATGCTGCGTGAGGGTCCTGAGACAAGGTGGGAGATCTGTAGCAAGCTATAAACTGAACAGTCAATTTACCCGCTGTCAATTGTACTTGGATGGTCTCAGATTCCGCGTGCTGTGCTACTAACCTGGAGGTGTGGGTGTTCTTGATGAATATGGACACACCCCCTCCTTTTGTGTTCCGGTCCTGGTTTTGGGACCTAAAGGTATGGTAGGAGTTATAGCCTGGTAGTGCTGGGGTGCTCTCTGGAGCCTTGAACCAGGTTTCTGTCACTGCACATACGTCGATTTCTTCCATACTAAGGAGAGCCTTGAGTGCGTGCATTTTGAGGTTTAGACTTCTGGCGTTGAGCAGCATTACCCTCAGTTCTTGTTTATTATTGTTGTTTATGGAGGCGGGTTTGTCTTTTGAGCCTTGCCGAAAAAAGGCAGTATTGGGGTGGCAAGAGTCTTGGCCAGTATTCGAAAGCTCAGGGGCAACAGGTGCAAGCCATCTCTGGCGAAGCAACATGGCTTATCAAGCATGTCGTCCCAGGCTGACAAGTACTGGATCCCCTTTGAGTGACACCAGTAGTTTAACCAGTTGTTGAAACTGATCATTTTTTCTTCGTATGCTGGCATCATTTTGGGTGAGGGCAGGATGCTACTCAGAGTCAGAGTCATACCAGCCTGGGCTACATGGTCAGAGAGCTCCTCCATGTCTCTTTTCATGTAGTCCAGGGAGGTACGTCTCAGGTCATTTACACCAACATGTACAATGACAGAGTCATATTTGTACTTGTTGTGGAGTGACCTGAGTGCGTGTGTTATGTGGCGGATTCTGGCACCCGACAGGCAGCTTACGGCAACCTTCTCCTTGTTCAGTCTAGTGAGTGGGACATCTGTGTGCCTGATGATAAAATCACCGATTACTTGTGTGTTAGGTGTGTTATTTAGCCTTAGGGGCTGTTTTTGCTTGGCACACTGACGTTGTGACGTATGTGTTACCTGGTTTCTGTTGTGGGGTGGGGGTTGCTTGGGTGTATGCTTAGGAGGTCTCTGTTGTTTGGGCAGGTTCTTATGTAGAGCCTCCGAGTATGTTTTTGCGTGTTTCTGAGAGTTGTTTTCTGGTGCAGCTATGGCTGGTCTATGTGAGTCTGGTAATGTGGTGCTAGTGTTGCCCTTCTCCTTGTGACTGGTTGATCCAGTCGTGGGTTGAGAGACCTTAGCCTCCAGTTTGGCTGTGTAGCTGCATCTCTCACATATGTTGTGTTGGTTGGGAGGAGGAGGGGGTTGTCTGTGTACATGAGGCAATTGTAACATTGCCTCAGGATGCCCAGATTCACCAGCTGGACCAGAGAGCACACCTGAAGCTGTCCTTTGAATATGCCTGAATAGATGGTTGGGACTGTATTGCTGATTGGATGAGTAAAGAGCCTTATACTTCCTGAGTATAGGGCTGAAGTGCAAGCTGTAAGCTAGTGCTAGTATTAGTAAGTTTTAGTAAGTGCCAGTCTTAAATTGCCTTATTTCTAGTGTTGGGTTGAAGTGTTTCAAGTTTTAAGGGAAAAACTGAATTGCAGACTTCGTGGAGCCTGGAATAGTTTAACCGTAGCTAAACAGTGCTGCGCGGTGCGCAAACCCGTGCAAAACCGCGCTAAGCGATTTTTATACCAGGGAGATCAAAAAGGATAGAAATTAGCCCAAAAGGGCCAATGAGCTACAAGTTGCTTGGCTGGGACCACTCCTACAGGGACAGATAGGCTGCTCAGAGTTCCCTCTCTCACAGTGAACAAGGAAGCCACCTAATTATCCAAGTATGATATGGGCAACACAGGAACCTTTACCACAGTCCTGGATTCAGCAAAGCCTGAAAACTGGACTAGACTACTTCAGAAAGGCGGGAAAACAAAGAATTTTTTGTGTTTTTTTTTTTTCAGAAACAACAGAAATGCAGAGCTTAAATTACTTTAAATACACAGAGGAGGCTTGTGCACTTGAGTGTGTAGCCTGCAACTGTGTTACAGGTAACTTAAATGCAAAAATGACAAACAGCAACTTTTTTCAAGTGCAACAAAGAAATAAGTACAGTAAGTAATGCAGATATCACTAGGGATCTACAGATGTGTTTTAGGCGGAATTAGCGTTTCAGGGAAACAACAAGCAAAAACAATATTTAATCAAGTCCAAAGTCTCTCTTTTGTCTCTCGGCCACTTGTAGGACCCTGCAGGGCACCACGAGGAGCCTGCTGAGCTGTATACAAGCGCAAAACCGTGCTAAGCAGTTTTTATACCAGGGAGATCAAAAAGGATAGAAATTAGCCAAAAATGGCCAATGAGCTACAAGTTGCTGGGCTGGGACCACTCCTACAGGGGCAGATAGGCTGCTCAGAGTTCCCTCTCTCACAGTGAACAAGGAAGCCACCTAACTATCCAAGTATGATATGGGCAACACAGGAACCTTTACCCCAGTCCTGGATTCAGCAAAGCCTGAAAACTGGACTAGACTAGTTCAGAAAGGCAGGAAAACAAGGAATTTTTTTGTGGGTTTTTTTTTTTAGAAACAGAAATACAGAGCTTAAATTACTTTAAATACACAGAGGAGGCTAGCGCACTTAAGTGTGTGGCCTGCGACTGTGTTACAGGTAACTTAAATGCAAAAACGATAAACAGTAACTTTTTTTCAAGTGAAACAAGGAAATAAGTACAGTAAGCAATGCAGATATCACTAGGGATCCACAGAAGCACTGAAAAGCCGCGTTTTAGGTGGAATTAGCGTTTCAGGGAAATAACAAGCAAACAAACAACAAGCATACAAACAAAGCTAAATTCAGCAGGCCTGGATCTAGTCTATGCTACAGCAAACAAGGTGTACCAATTTCAGTAAGAAGCAGTTCAAATATGCAGGCACTATAAGCCTTTAGCCAGAAATTTCCAGCTCAGAAGGGCAGAGTCCAGCCTCTCCTCCCACAAGAGTGCAGACCACGAACCCTCTTAATGTAAAATAACTGGCCTGAAGCCCAAGTGCTTAAACCAGAACTAATACACTTTTAGAATAACAGACACTGAGCCCTCAATCAGCAGTTCACAACTTAGAAGGATGTAAGCTACCTGTTCTGCCACTACAGTACAGACCACAAACCTTCTTAATGTAAAACAACTGGTCTGAAGCCCAAGTGCTTAAACTAAAAGCTTAGAATGAGTTACACCAAGCAGTAATAAATACAACTGAGTACTTTTAAGATGACGCAAAAGCAAAATAAAGTAGGAAGAAACACAAATACAGTAAAAGCAGATAAAAAGAACAATTTTTTTTTTTTTTTTTTTTTTTGAGTGAGCAAATGAGATGGGCCCAGGAGGAGTATCCAAGTGCAAATTTACAAGAGGGGTGGGCAGTTTCAAAGCCACCAAGATTAACACCAAAACAAAAATATGGAGGGTGGGTGGGGACCTACTGAAAAAACAGAGTCACAACTTCCAGCTAGATATTGCTCAATGCAACACAAACAAATTAATTTAAATTGTATATTATTTGAAAAAAGTGCAGATAAAGATTTACTTAACTTCACTTATACGTTCAGTTGATTGCATGCAGGTCTTAGCTGGCCAAAGACCACAAATTTCGTGATAGAATCTATGAGCATATGTATGCGGTCTCTAAGAACAAGAGTGACAATGCTGTAGCTAAGCACATTAACATAAAACCTGGCCATTCTTTTAAATTTTTAGCTATAGACCACTTACGGCTTGATACAAGAGGGGGACCTACTTCGATATTATTGGAATGCCGTGAACTCGAATGGCAGTTGTTGTTAAACGCATTTTCCCATCCTGGTCTTAATGATAATTCCAACATCACTTGCTTTTTGAAATTTAAGAGTTTTTTGAGACTTTAAATGTAGTTAATATTGGTTTTCAATCTTGATTATTGTCTTGTAAGGATCTTTTATGGGGACACTAGTGCCTTATATTACTATTACAGACTAGTGTTTCCACCTCTTTACGTATTGTTTACAGCTATACTACTGACAATTTTTGCACTTGCATATGATTCTTGTACTTGTATTTCGTTCTGGATTTCAACTTTAGAGTTGCTATGTGTGTATATATACATTTTTCTAGTTGATTTATTTTATACTTTTAACTGTTATTCATACAATTTTCTCAGTTATACATTTTCTAGCCACTATAGCTTTAAAATTTTGCAGTTTCTCTAATTAGTAGGAAACAGCGATTGGCTAGAACTTTTAACTACACTTTTTAAATGTTTTAACTTTGTTTTGCCTTCAATTCTGATGAAGTTACTCTCTTTAGGGTGACGAAAACGTGTTCTGTTTTAATAAACTGAGTATACGTTAAAAGTTTCTGAGGCTCCTAGTTCTTCGTGAACAGCTGTTTGGTTCCTGTGTTACGTTCATCGTGTTTGTTTTAGTTGTTCCAGTGCTTATGACTAAGTTAGTCATGCATGGAAGTGGCTGTTTAGGAGCATGACGGCAGTGCACCATGCATATTAATGATGGCGCACTGCCCGAGCTCTTAATCTTACACAGAGCGTGTGTGCAGGGAGCGTGTCTGAGAGCAGAGCTCTCAGAATATACACACCCCCACAATGAAGAACAGCAGAACGGCCAAAGAAATGAGTGAGACCGCTCAGAGGTGTCCGCAAATCCACAGCAACATTCCCCCCACACGTACAACAGCAATAGGAAATACAAATCAAATAAACAACCCCTTTTTTTTATTATGAATCCGATTAAAGCTAACCATAGGTGCGCGGGTTTGCCCATCACTTAGCTACAGTTAATGCAGCTTAAATAGCAGAAGAGGATATCAAGCAAGATATATGCAAATGAAGCAGTACAGCAATAGTGTAGTGGGCAGAGCATTTGCCTTACGAGCAGTCATTCCCAGTTCGAGTTCCACTGCAGTACATTCCATTTTCCATGTCAAATCACTTTATGACCAATATTTTTAGTTGCATAACCTGCTAAATAACATATATTTGTGAATTGGAGTACTGCATTAAATGCAGATGTGAGGTGTCAGTGTCATAAATGTTGCAAAGTCCACGGATAATCACATGTGCCCCATACAGTATATGTACACAGGAATCAGGGATACAAATGGAAGGTAAAATGTGTAAAGAATGATAATGCCATGCAGCTTCCAAATCCTCCACCTTCCCAAGAACCATTAGACATTACTGTCTAAATGAGTGCAGTGGTAAGCGGGAGTAAGCATATGTAAGCACTAGTAAGCGGGTTTAAGCCCATTTGCGTGGGGGTAAGCAATGCGCACATAGGTTAAGCAATATTGAAGCTAACTCTCTGTAAGCATATGTAACCGGAGGTTAGCATTGCTTACCCTCATGCAAACCCGCTCAAACCCGCTTACAAGTGCTTAAAAGTGCCTTAATCACTCAGTATGCATCAGCCGCTGTTCTGGGCAGGAAAAAATAACCAGCCTTTGCAAGATGTGAACCCAGGACCCTATACACTACAGTCACAGTAGTCAACCACTAAGCCATCACATCAGTGCATAAGAATGAGGTTTCAACAAACAAATCCCACTACAGGAAAATCAAACTGAACATGTGAAAGGAATCTATATACAGTTGTATGTTGTATAACCTGCTACATAACATAAATATGTGAACTGGAGTACTGCAGTAAGGCCAGATGTGAGTTATCATTGTAATAAAGTGTTGAAGTCCCCAGGACCCCATACATGATACGTACACATGAATCATGGATACCAGATACATATATAACATGTAATGAATAAGAAAACAATGCCACAAAGCAAATATATTGCAAAATAAATATTAAGCAATACTAAGCATTGCACAGCTCAGCTTAGTTAATGTAAGCAATGTGTAGGCCAGCTAACTTAGTCTGCCCATTGGTATACCCTTTAAGCAATGCCAACCTTAGGTAAGAAGGTTTACCCATAGCTTAGCATTTTCAAAACCGGCCAATCATGGAGAAGTGTGGGAAATCAGCCGTATTTAAACCTCACAGGCGGGAATACTTCCCATAACTGGTTGCAGCTCCCTCCTGTAGGCAGAATGGCAGGAGTTGGTGAAGGCACTCGGTTTTGAGCCCAGCGCCGGGGCATCCAGGAGACCAAATTCATGGTATGACTCCTGGTAAAACACCATGAGGATAGGCTACTTCAGGGCCAGTGCAAGGGCTCTCAGTATAAAGCAGAGTCCTGGGATAGTCTCATCCGTGACCTCACTTGTTCTACAGGTATCCCCAGAACTGGTGAGCAGGTCAGGCATCACCATGCTGACCTGAAGTGGCATAAGGGGGAATCTATTGGAGCAGTGGATCCAAGAAGCCAGGCAGATGGCTGATGCCTCAGCACTAAGTACCCATCCCACTAACTAGTTAATAATTGCCTAGCTTGTGTATACTATGGATAGGTAATGGCTAAATATCACTGTATTTCTCTCACAGCTGCAGATGAGTGGGCTGCGAACCAACAAGCCCATGCTGCTAGGTTGCAAAGGCTGCATCGTGAGGCAGGTTAGTAATAATCTTTCATGTACTGTCATAATAAATAAATATAAGAGTCTTAGAAAGTGTTGTACCCGTATAAAATGTATTGTGTAAGGGATGTACTGAATAAACTAGACAATATGGCAGGAAGAGTGTCATATACGTTGTATGTCAATAAATGTGTAATATCTTGTGAATAAAGGTATAACGTCTGGAGTGCTTGTGTTAGTGTAGTGTTGCATTCTCTAAATAGTACTATTGTGTGAAGCAGTGTTACCTACACTGTGATATGCAGATAAAATCTGTGTAGGAAGTTCTGTATAACAATGTTGTAAGTCCCAAGAGGTCATACTGTACAATTGAGGGAGACTTAGAAAACATTGGAAAGTTTTACATCAGTTCCCTGATAGCACACTGTACTGTGATGTTAACTGTAATATTTTTAACAAACACAGCAGGGGTTCGAATCCCGGGAGTGGTAGCAAGCTGTATGCATAATCATACCCCACAACTGTACAGAATTTGCTAGAATGTTCAGATAGTAAGCTATAAGCATAATCCTAACCATCAACTGTACAGACTATGTCAGAATGTTCAGATAGTAAGCTGTATGCATAATTAGACCCAACAACTGTACATAATTTGCTAGAATGTTCAGATAGTAAGCTGTAAGCATAATCATAACCATCAACTAAACAGACTGTGTCAGAATGTTCAGATAATAAGTGGTATGCATAATTAGACCCAACTGTACAGAATTTGCTAGAATGTTCAGATAACAAGCTGTAAGCATAATCATAACCATCAACTGTTCAGAATGATTCAGAATGTTACAATACTAATCTGTATGCATATTCATACCCCCAGCTGTTCAGATCTGTCCAGCATGTCCAGATAAATGGCCCAAATTAGCTGCCTTGTACCCTGTCACCCTGATAAATCAGTCCGATGATCCAAGACATGTAGGCGTCTTTTAATGACATATGACAGATAGTCAGACATTTACATATTCAGAAAATGTAAATTAACACAAATCTGTCATGGTAGCATCTCACCCAAAGTGTATGAGAACAATGCTCACAATATGTCCCATTAACACATGCATCTTGTAAAGCCTTGACCAGAGTGTGTTCAATAACAGACTGATAGGTATCTGCATAACATCAAAATGGAATGTGGGAGTATGTGTACCAACTGTCAGGTAGTGTTAACAAATATATTCCCCATAGGTATCCCAGGTAAGAGGTGCAGACCATAGGTACAACACAGTTCATCAATATACTTGTCTACAAGCATGGAATCTGGGTGTATGTGTAGAAATTGTCGGGTAGTGTCAACAAAGATTTTCTCCACAGCTATACCAGGTAAGAGGTGTAGACTGTAGGTACAACACAGTTCACTCATATACTTGTCTACAAGCATGGAATCTGGGACGACATGTAGAAATTGTCAGGTAGTGTCAACAAAGATTTTCCCCACAGCTATACCAGGTAAGAGGTGTAGACTGTAGGTACAACACAATTCACTCATATACTTGTCTACAAGCATGGAATCGGGGAGTATGTGTAGAAATTGTCAGGTAGTGTGAGCAAAGATTTTCTCCACAGCTATACCAGGTAAGAGGTGTTGAATGTAGGTACAGCACAGTTCACTCATATATTTGTCTACAAGCATGGAATCTGGGAGTATGTGTAGAAATTGTCAGGTAGTGTCATCAAAGATTTTCTCCACAGCTATACCAGGTAAGAGGTGTAGACTGTAGGTACAACACACTTCACTCATATACTTGTCTACAAGCATGGAATCTGGGAGTATGTGTAGAAATTGTCAGGTAGTGTCAACAAAGATTTTCTCCACAGCTATACCAGGTAAGAGGTGTAGACTGTAGGTAAAACACAGTTCACGTAGATAGTAATCTACAAACATATCACAGTACAAAACAAGGCCATTGGGTATGGAGAGATAACTGCAGTGACTAAGGAAGTTGTGAAACATACAGGTATATATTAATTGTTCATTGACCTCTCTCTCTCACCCCTTCCATATCTGCAACAACAAACTAAAAACACACCTCTATGGGTATGTGTACACTCAAACCTTTTGTTGGGACATATGTCCTATGCATTATAAATATTCACATTTGGTTCTATGCATGTGCTATGTTGAAATACACCCATATTGGTGGCCTGTTGCCATCAGTGAAACCTGCATGTTGTAATGGCCACTGTTGTGCCATATATGCATGTGTTCTGCTTGCACTGCAACTGTTCAAAATCTGGTGTCTTGGGTTAATGGGAATATCTATGCATTCTGTTATAACTAATCCTGAATGCTGTTGACTATTACTAACTCATATCTGTTTTAAAACTACAACACCATAGCCCATATGGGAAGGCCTGTCCCAGTGTACCCACCTGTCCCACCTCAGCTGGTCATGGCACTGGGCACCAGCATGTCTAGGGCCCAGCCTGGGACCTCCCTGTCTGTTGGCCCTGCACCACCTTCGGGTGGAACAGTTGCAGGGGATGGGGCTCGGCCCCCCCCCTGGGAGGGGGGTAGACAGGAACAAGTCACCCGCAGTCAGGTCTGGGCCATGGTGCATAGGAAGCTCCGCAAAGAGTTCAGAGACCATCTACGCCAACTTGAGGGCCACATGGCACATTTAGAGGGTGAGCCTACCCCTCCTACCCAGCCCCAGCACAGCCAACTTTGGGGCCGTGAAAGTGCAGTGGTGACTGCCCATGGATGTGGACCTCAGTCCCACTGTCTCCATCGGGGGGCTCATGGGGTTGCAACTTCCATACACCCCTCCCCGTCCAAGGTGTTTCCCCTCTACATATGTCATATAGCACCCCTGTATGCTGTCTTGTCTGTAATCCTACCCAACCTATCCTCCCCAAGTATACTTACTATCCTTCCCCAACATCCCACTCTCACCTTAATAAAAAAAGGGCAATATGTTCCCCAAAAAAATCTCACCTCATACATAGCTATCCATTTCGCACATATGTCCACTGGACACATGTAATCTGATCTAATTGGCTTCACAACATAATATTGTTGTCCTCACCCCTCTCTCAGGGGTCTGAGTGTCCAAATCTATCCCCACATTCAGTGTATATTCACAGCTGTTGTTGTTGAAGAAATGGGCAGCTATGGTCCTTCCTTACACCCTTCCTGCACATCCCTAGCTATCTTCCCTACTGTCTTACCCGCTTTGTGCCCCTTTTTCACCACTTTCCTATCAACACTTTTTTCTTTTCTTTTAAAGAAATTAGCATGGGGTAAGCAGGAGTAAGCACTTTTAAGCACTTTTAAGCAGCAGTAAGTGGGTTTAAGTCTGTTTGCACGTGGGTAAGCAATGCCTACATAGGTTAAGCAATATAGAAGAACCTGAGTGTAAGAAACTGTAACCGGACGTTAGCAGTGCTTACCGTCGCGTAAACCCATGCAAACCCGCTTACAACTGCTTAAAAGTGCCTTAATCACTCCATATCCAACATCCCTTGTTCTGCCCAGCAACAAAATATCAGCCTTTGCAAGGTTTGAACCCAGAAGTCTGCACACCATAGCCAACATGAATTACCACTAAGCCATGGATGATAGACATAATCCTGATGTTTTCACAAACATATCATCCAGCACAATCATTTAACAGTACAGGAAATGTATTTATACATGTAGATGTATGTGCATGTGTATATATAACTACATAAATATATATACAACCCTCTCTCTCTGCAATATATATATATATATATATATATATATATATGTTTTTTGTAATATACCCATATATATATATATATATATATATATATATATACATATATTTTTTTTTTTTTTTATTTATCATTTGTTGACCGGGAAAGTCCGACTAGGTTCCACAGAGCCTGTTTTCAGCAGAGCCCCCGGGAGCACTGCTCCCGATGCCTGACTTTGGAATATCTACACATATATATATATATATATATATATATATATATATATATATATATATGAATATATATATATATATATATATATATATATATATATATATATATATATATATATATATATATATATATATATATATACATAAGCATACAGCCATAGAAATACTTGTCTACATATCATGTCTACATATGTGTGTGTATATATATATATATATATATATATATATATATATATATATACATATATATATATATATATATATATATATGTATGCATAAATATATATATTTAAATCTGTATATGCAGATACATATCTATAGATATAATAGAGAACATAATAAAACCATATATGCCCACAGTCACCGTTAATGGGGGTGAGGGGGCTCAGGCAACATACGTCCTGCAAATGTTAATATTCACCCCCCCAGCCAAAAAGGTCTGGCCTGCAATACAATGCCGGCTGTTGCAAATCCCCTAACATGGACCTGACACTACATGGCCACAACATGTTAAGAGTAATCCATCCCACCTGTATGATGTCAGGCCGGTAGCAATAAAATTATCATGCAGTACAGTTTGTATACCATAGGGAATGTACAATGTGGAAGCAATACATTCCTAAGACACATAATGTATATACATATATATATATATATATATATGTTATATATATATATATATATATATAATGTTTATATATATATATATATATATATATATATATATATATATATATATATATCTATATAAATATGTAACTATACATAAATACACAGAGGTATGTATAGGAAGATGCAAATTTAGAGGGTGCACAACATAACAAACAGACAGTATCCCTACAGTTGCCACCTTATCAAATAGATAGTATATGAGTCACCCATACAAATGACATTTGTTGCCTGAAACATATACCCACAGAGAAATCAAAGGATATAACACCATACACAGGTCTGTATACATAAGAAAGGTTTATTGGTGGACTTCTACAGTTCTATATCCCATGTCATATAGTTGTTCAGACTTTGAAATACATACAAACAGATTAATGCAACTCTCAAACAGATCATTTAAAACAGTAATCTGAAACATAACATATGTTGCTGGCTAGGGGGAGAAGACCTAAGTTGCCACAATGGGATGTATCTGTTACATAATGCATAACTGAAATTATCACAATCACACTGACAAACAGAACAGGCTGTATGGCAGTAAGTAGTAGGCCAGCAATGTTCACAAGGTGAAATGTATGGTAATGTACATCCATATATCTTAAGGCAGCTTACTATTGATATACCTCACATGTTGTAACAGCCTAGGTTATTTATGGTGCCTCACCCCATAGACAGGGGCATATAACACTGTTATATATGCTGACCTCTACACTGTAGAGGGGCACACATGTGTTGTGCAAATGAAGGCAACATATATATGGACCCTACCCCACAATATGTGTGTGGGCCACAACAGCATTGGAATGATGGCGTGAATGGCAGCATTACATAATCACTGGCCACCACATAACAACCCCTTACTGCATGTCATATGGACAAAGCCTGGTATGGAGGTGGAGAACAGAGGCTGGTACCCAGGCCCATATGTGAACTAGTGTTGTCATAAACTGAGCGGGTTGCTGTTGTTACAGGACAGCCTGCAACATACCCTTAGACAGGAACATGAAGTCAGAAACACAAATGGATGTAGCCACCTGCTGAAAGCACTCAACACACACACTGCCAGTGATATATCTGACACAAGACCTGTGTGGTGGACAGACAAAACATAGGTTCACACTTGAGAGCTATGCAGACAGACTGCAGCCCATGTTAAACTAGTATGTACACACAAACCCTAAAACACTGGTGCTATACAATGCATATAACAACACTACTCACACTCTGTCTGTAGTTCTGAAACCTTTACAAATATGTAGTTGCCCTGAGTCTGCAAGTCCTCTTCTAAGAGGTATTGCTACCTGCTGTCTGTAACACTGCTGCCCACACACAGAAATGATGTCCACCATACATGAAAGGTAAAGGGACCACGCCCACATGATGTAGGGATTTAAAGTACTGGGTTGCCATGACAGTGGTAATTGGAAGTACTACATGGCATGCTGCATGCAGGTAGCAAGTGGAGGACACTGATTGGTGCAGAGGCCATCACCTGATCATGTGCATCACCTACAAATTCCATGCTGCAATCTACGCAAAGCAGCTCATTCCATTTACTGGAGAGAGATTAAGAGTGAGAGAGAGAGAGTGCGTATAAGGCACAGAACAAAAAAAAAAAAAAAAAACATCCAGAAGAGTCTGCATTCCCATAACAGGTATGTGAAGTATATATGTATGTAAGGATTCCTGTTATTTAATCGACCGTCCTAAATGTCGAGTCTTGGAAGATTGAACGGGGAAGTTTGAATAATAGAAATGTTGAAGCCGCAGAAATTCAGATTATTTCCCAGGGAAATAATTCAGTTGGCTGTTTCCGCGGCTTCGACATTTTCTGTACTGTGGTGCGAAAGGTACGGATCGGGTTAAGGTAAGTGTGTGAGTGTGACAAACGTTGGGGTTAGGGTGCAGGTAAGGTAAGTGTGCGACAGTGACGGACATTAGGATTAGGGTGTGGGTAAGGTAAGTGTGTGATAGTGACGGACTTTAGGGTTAGGGCGCAGGTAAGGTAATTGTGCGATAGTGACTGACATTAGGGTTAGAGCGCAGTTAAGGTAAGTGTGCGATAGTGACGGACTTTAGGGTTAGGGTGCGGGTAAGGTAAGTATGTGATAGTGACAGACTTTAGGGTTAGGGTGAGGGTAAGGTAAGTGTGAGATAGTGACGGACCTTAGGGTTATGGGCATGATGGGCAACCTATGCAAATAAATGTGTGACTGTCTGTAGCATCACAGACAGGTACGTATTAAGGTGAAATATGTGTGAGTGTGTGTGTGTGTGTGTGTGTGTGTGTGTGTGTGTGTGTTGTTGTTCAATGCCTGACAGGTCTTAAAGTGCATTTCTATTTTCCCCCACAGGTGGCGAGGTGGGTCAGGGTCCCTCCTGCATGCATTCTGATGTTGGTGTCCATGCAGACACCAAACATGACAATACCACTGTTGAGGCACAGGTGGGTTTGTCAGGGGTCGAAACTGTGCCATCATTTGACATCCCCCTCTTAGCCACCCCAACCCTGCACACAGTTTCAGTGCCTATACATACCCCATCACCAGTGGCCATAGCTGAGAGACAGTTGGCGGTTGGTGGCAGTGCACAGGAGAGTGTAGTGTCCATGCCAACTGTGCCTGTTCACAGCAGGCATAGCCGGATGTCCCGCAGGCCACCACATAGGCAAATGTACCAGGGTGCTCCTGGTAGGGCCACTGGTCAGTATGCCCCTGGCAGAGGCACCACAACTGGTACCACCAGGCACATGTTCCAGGCTGTCATGGATGTACAGGCACATATGGAAATGTACACCATACAGGGCTTGAGGCTGCAGAGGGCTGCTTTCTCATCTGTAAGTGACAACATCCATGAACTTGCTGCTGCCCTCCGTGAACAGAACGAGATCATGGATAGACAGTGGGGTGAGATGGTGGGCCTCCTTGACCGTGGTATGCCTGTGCTTAAAAACATGGTGGGAGTGTTGTGACAGATGCGTGGACGTAGGCCAGAAACACCAACAGCTGGCAGTCAACGTGGACATGCTAGGACACCAAGCCGCTCCTGTAGTGGCAGTACCACCCCTAGTACATCACTGGGGGTACTGTCCATACCATGCCACAGCAGGCCTCATGCACATGGCCCTGGCCAGTCCTAGGCGGGACGTGGTTCCAGCTGACATCTGTCATCATCAGAGGACAGTAGCACATCAAGGCCTATACCATACCTGCATGTTCCCATGGAACCCCTGGCAGGCACAGTCAGAATGTCCATGGCCGGAGGTGGTGAACAGCACACCCTGCCAGGCATAGTCTGCAGCTGTCCGAAAAAACCTGTATTGGGCAGCCACATGGCAGAACTGTGTGCATGCATTCCCACACACTATGCAAACACACCTAGGGCAATCCCATACCGACACACACCACATCACCATGCCCCAATCAAATCCTTAATACCCTCACACACATGGTGCCAAATGTATGGCCCACCCTCGACCTCTGGCAAATCAGCAACATATCCTTTGCATATGATGATACCTGTGCCACATCCCTATCATCCATAACATTGATGCAGGGACAGGCTGATATGGTTCTGATGCACACAATGACTGTAATACAGTGCAGCAATGTACTGCAGTGTAACATGTTGTCAGGAGTAATGTGTAATGCATACATGTCAGGTAGTGTAGCCATCCAGCTATGATGCATTTCAGCTGTTAGTAACACTGGGTGATTGTGATCTCCATAATGCTATATATATGTGTTGTAGGTGTACATGTGTCAGCAGGAGGATGGTCTGCAGTCATATTCCACAAGGGGTATGGCACTGTGGTGACACCTTGGCTATGACATATCCGGAGTACAGTTGCACACATGTCACAGGTTTGTATAACAGTTATAGCCTGTGCCACATAAACAGGTGACCCAGTGGGACATGTATAATCTTCATCCTTATGTAGACCAATTCACATACACGCACACTTATACTTGGCAACACTGTGACTAGTCCCCTACCTAGGTATGTTGTGCTACAGAACTGTGTGGCTGTCATTGCACACACCACTCAACGTTTAGGGTGAGGTGTGTACCAGGTTACATGTTACATGCAGAACATCCACAGATATGTACAGTACGGTATTGGGGGACATTAAGTACCTTCCTACCTGATGACCAAGGACACTTTCAAGCTACCTGCAGTCTCATCCTACTGCCTTCATATCCCTGTACCCTCACTGAAAAGGAAGCAAGAAATTCCCACCTTCCCAACCTGCTACTCCTGAACCAGGACATTAAGTACCTGCCTACCTGAAGACCAAGGACCCTTTCAACCTACCTGCAGTCTCATCCTACTGCCTTCATATCCCTGTACCCTCACTGAAAAGGAAGCAAGAAATTCCCAGCTTCCCAACCTGCTACTCCTGACCAGGACATTAAGTACCTGCCTACCTGATGACCAAGGACCCTTTCAAGCTACCTGCAGTCTCATCCTACTGCCTTCATATCCCTGTACCCTCACTGAAAAGGAAGCAAGAAATTCCCAGCTTCCCAACCTGCTACTCCTGAACCAAGACATTAAGTACCTGCCTACCTGATGACCAAGGACCCTTTCAAGCTACCTGCAGTCTCATCCTATTGCCTTCATATCCCTGTACCCTCACTGAAAAGGAAGCAAGAAAGTATGTTATTAACCAAGCCTGGCAATAAAAGAATACGTTAGTAACCTTAACACTTCCAGGTGGTTTAAAGAACGCTTCCCAGCTGGGACAGCCAGCAGCCTCATCCCCCCCTACCCTCTATATGGTAACCAGTATTCCTTTCTCACCTCTACTCTTTCCCCTTAGCTGAATATATTGTCTTCCCAATTTCCTGCCTAGCCTTTTCCTTGAAGGAACCTCTGCTGCAATACAATATCTGTTCACTAGGTGGCACCAGTATCCTGCCCTACCTTATATGCCTATCCCACAGCTTATAGTATAATTATTTTCATTCCTCTGGCCTCAATACTTAATTGTGGCATAACCTCTTTCTTCATCTTAGTTTTTCTACTACAACCATCCAACTGCCCTCCTACAACTGTAACTCCTGGCTCCCTCACCTCTTTACGTACCTACCTTTGAATTACCTTCAGTAGTCTGCTTTCTTACTGATTGTTCTTCCTGAAATGTTCCCTTCATTTGTCTCCTGCTTTTCTGCTCACACTCCACCCCTATCTACCTCATATCCTCTTCCTTTTCCCATAAATACCCTCAGCCCCACGTGGCGCCATCTTTAAATTACTGATTAGCCCTGGCTGCTGTCCGTTCTTGCCCCCAGCATTTCTTGACCTCTAGAATTAAGTTATTTAATGACTCTTTCTATGTTTATGGTGTTGGTTTATTATGAAAACATTGCCTTGTCACTGTAACAGTATATCCTTCCTCGCTGTTGTTATGCTTGTGTATTGGGTTAACTATACCTGAATGCCTCTCTGTATTTGCGTTCACATGAGGAGCTGCTCTAGGCTTCCTCTACTCCATAGAGAGATCTCAGCTGTAACGAAAATAAAGTTTTTAGCCTTACATCAGCTAGTACATGCCATAAACGGCCAGAAATACTGCTAATTGATTATAACACATGTGGAGCTGCTCCAGGCTTCTTTTATTCCGTAGAGAGAGCTCAGCTGTAACGAAAATAAAGTTTTTAGCCTTACATTGGCTAGTATATGCCATAAATGGCCAAAAATTCTGCTAATTGATTATAACGCACATGGAGCTGCTCTAGGCTTCCTCTACTCCTTAGAGAGAGCTCAGCTGTAATGAAAATAAAGTTTTTAGCCTTACATCGGCTAGTACATGCCATAAACGGCCAGAAATTCTGTTAATTCATTGTAAATCATTGCCGAAGCACTTTACTGAGTAGTCTGCAGAGAAATAAAAGCTTATACAGATTTACTTTGCACTAATGCCTAGCGGCTCTGCAAATTGGCTGCTTAAACTGTGCAGACATTAGTGAAGTACAAAACAAATACTTGGTTATAAAGGGACCATCTTGAATAACTCTTCAATATTAACTTTGACACTCTTAGCAAGTGTAAGTGGCCTCCCCTTCAAAATTGCTAGGACATAATGACTTCTTATCTAAACCACACATTCTAGCTATTCCGTTTGTAATGGCCAGGAATTTTCTTTTCTTCACCTGGAATTCCTTTTCTGCGCAGTCGCACATAGAGCAAACAGATTCTGTGTTGGTTTGCCAGCAGAATATCTTTCAAATTCACACCCTGCCTTAGTGCCTAAAGTAGTGAATATCATTTAGCCGCTCACATAGCTAGTAAATTGCCCATATTTAAAGTGCTGTGCGTGGGCTACAAAAGCTAGTACCATACTTTCCTATTTGATTAAATAGCAGAGAACTCTCACTTTTAAAACCTAGCTTAGTGTTTCTTAAAATTTGTGAATGATCACTTAGCCAGTGAGCAGCCCAAATTTAAAGTGCTGGGCATTGAGCTACAAAAGCAAGCTCCATTTTTTATCTAATTGTTTAAATATTTAAGAAATGTTATTACAGTTTAATGATAAGGAGCGGTGCTCTTTGCTATATTGACTAGCTTTGGTGCTTCATTTTAAAGCGTTGTTACCATCTACCTGTTTTTCTTGGACAATTTTGTACCTCTATAAGAACCAGAAATATTTGCTTACTCTAACTTAACTTGCTTTATAACATTCTAGTCTAGTATGTGAATACCTAGCGTAGCTTTCTGTTGAGATATGCTTACATTGTTTCAATTACTATCAGCATAACTGGTACCTCAGTAATATTATTGTATTTTTTTTTTTGGTTAAGTATGAGCATTTTGTGAATGTGTAATTGTGTCTTCTAGAGTTTCACTGCACTGCTTCTGTCTAAATACATGCATCTAACTAACTTAGACAAAAGGTATATCTAGCTTGCAATTGTTATTCCATGGTATCTATGTCTGCTGAGTGACAAAAATTATGTTTTACTTCAACTGCCTAGGATATTTTGCCTGTACTTTTTACTAAGGGCTGCCTGTTAATTTCTTGCCTATACATTTTTCTCTCTCTCCTAAAAAGTTCCCAGCTTCCTAACTTGCTACTCCTGAACCAGGACATTAAGTACCTGCCTACCTGACGACCAAGGACCCTTTCAAGCTACCTGCAGTCTCATCCTACTGCCTTCATATCCCTGTACCCTCACTGAAAAGGAAGCAATAAAGTATGTTATTAACCAAGTCTGGCAATAAAAGAATACGTTAGTAACCTTAACACTTCCAGGAGGTTTAAAGAACGCTTCCCAGCTGGGACAGCCAGCAGCCTCATCCCCCCCTACCCTCTATATGGTAACCAGTATTCCTTTCTCACCTCTATTATTTTCCCTTAGCTGAATATATTGCCTTCCCAATTCTCTGCCTAGCCTTTTCCTTGAAGGAACCTCTGCTGCAATACAATATCTGTCCACTAGGTGGCAACAATATCCTGCCCTACCTTATATGCCTATCCCACAGCTTATAGTATAATTATTTTCATTCCTCTGGCTTCAACACTTTAATTGTGGCATAACCTCTTTCTTCCTCTTAGTTTTTCTACTACAACCATCCAACTTTCCTCATACAACTGTACCTCCTGGCTCCCTCACCTCTTTACGTACCTACCTTTGACTTACCTTCCATAGTCTGCTTTCTTACTGATTGCTCTTCCTGAACTGTTCCCTTCATTTGTCTCTACCCGCTCCGTTCGCCCTGCTGGCTCACTCCGCTCCCCTACCCTGCCCCCAAATCACACCCGCCCCAGCACCTCTACATTTATTCTTCCCATACTCCTCCCATCCATATCAATTAACTAATCATAATCGTCTCCTTATTACCCCTCCCACTCCTACTCCTCCCACTCCACTATCCCATAGCCCTCTCTACTCTTAGTCTCCTCCTCTCCTCCTTGTAAATTAATATAACCCCATCAACTTCCATACCTCTCCTCCTCAATAAGCCAGTTCACTTCCATTATAATACTCCCTTCAATACCCCCCATTCTAAACATGCCCTCCCAAATCCTCTATACTGTCCGGGTCCATTGCTCCCTTCTTGTACTACTAATTCCTCTTTATTATGCTACTTCTTACTCTTCCAAAGCACCCCCATGCCTACCTTCTACTCAAACTATCCCTTACACTCACCTGCAACCACTTTTATGCACTCACTTCCACTCTATATCATCTTCTCTTATTCCACCTAACCTACTGTACCTATTCTATCCCAAACCCTTCTCCACCACAACAAAAACTTTTACTCATAAACTACTGCTAGCCCCAAACAGCTTCCAATTACACAAACCTAAAAGGCTAAAAGTTATTTCCTGTAATGTCCTAGCCTTATCTGGAGATATCCATCCCAACCCCGGCCCTTGTCTCACTACAAACAACTCCTTCCCCCCACCCCCTACTTATCCCACTACATATAACACTTTCCCCCTTCCCCTTCTTCCTCTGCCTTCTCTCACAACACTTTTAAGTTCTTCTCTATCAATGCCCAGAGCCTTAACAACAAAGTACACCAAGTACAAGCTTGGATTAACCAGAACCAACCTGACATTTTAGCCATTTCCGAAACCTGGCTAAAACCCTACATCGCGGACTCTGAAATCTTACCTCCTGGTTTCCATATCCACAGAAATGACCGATTAAATAAAAAAGGTGGTGGCTATGCTCTAATCTACTCTAACCTTCTTTCCTTAATCCCTCTTCAAATCCCAACTCCGCAATTCAAAAATACTGAACTAACAGCAAGTCTCCTACAATTGAATAAACATAAGAATATCTGCATTATTTCCCTATATATCTCCCCAGGCGACAACATCTCTACCCTTGAAAATATTCTTTATTGGGCCTCAACTGAAATAAAGTATGAAACTTACATGCTAGGCGACGTTAATATTGATTGGAATAAAATCAACACTCCTTCTCCCTCCCTATCCATTAACCTCTATAACTTCACCCAAGTAATCCACTCAACCACCAATCCTAACAAAATTCACTCCCCAGGATCCATCATAGACTGGATCCTAGTCTCCCATCCAAACAAAATAATTCACTCTAGCACTATCCCAGACATCTTTACTGACCATCTCCCTGTTTTCATTCATCGCTCAGCTAACTCCACCCAATATCAACACCATTACATTCCCACTCGTAATCTTAGCAACTTCAACCCCACAACTTTCTCGAACATTTTTAAACAAATGAATTGGCAAATCCTAAATACTCTTCCCCTTCACAAAGCTGTAGAACATTTCAACTCTGCCTTCCTAAATACTCTTAACTCCCTAGCCCCTCTAAGAAACTAACAAGTCAAAGCTAATTCTGCTCCTTGGCTGTCCAAAGAAACAAAACAAATCATGCACCACAGGGACAAATCCTGGAAGCTTTACCAGAAAAATAAAATGCCTACTACCTTTCTGCAATATACCCAACTCCACAACCATGTAAAAAAAAACTAATCACCATGGACAAAAAAACTACTACAATAAGCTTCAGTCCAACAATAATAAGAACCCAAAACAATTCTGGAAATCAGTTAATTCCCTTCTTCATCCAGGGTCCAGGAATAATCACTGACCTGACACAAGTATAACTGAGAGGATTATGTGTATGAATTATGTTAGTTACTCACATTACTCTAATTTACTCACATCATGTTTATTACCCTTATTTCACATTGGTTAAAGTAGGTCTATAAAAACAGTGGATTATTACAGGTTTTAATATTTTGAACCAGAATATATTTTGTACTATCCACGGGTCATGAGTTTGTCCACTTCAGACGTTTATTTACAGATGTTTATTTACATATGTTCTTTAAACGCAATAGCTTTATATGTTAACTTTAAGCTATGTTAGTGATTTTGATGCTTAAAAACAGTACTCGAAAGTAGCGCCTTTACTAGACGTGAGGGCACCTATGATTAGTTTCATGATCACTGCTATCTAATTTCTTATGAGATGTTAAGTTTTATAATAATACTAACAATTCAATATTTAAACACACGAGCATTTAGTTTCTATAGCAGGACATTTGGTGTTTTACTATTTCACTAATATATTTGCTTATTGAATCAGCTTTTCCATTAGATAATAGCTAATATTTTGTTTTACTGAATTTTAACAGTGTCTACTGCAATTTGTACTGAATATGAAGCAGTTAAGACTTATAGTTATTTTGGTGTTAACACTGTCAGCTGCATTTAAATGAAATTTCCTGTAGATTTTTTAGAGAATTTTAGTGCTTGCAGCTGTAGTACATGTCTTTTTAAATGTTTGAATAATTTTATTTCTAAGTTGATTGTTTAATTGATTAATTGACTATGATATTATGGGTATATAAGCAGCTAGCAAATGAAATGCTCGCTGTTCTTCTGAAGAAGTTGTCGTGATTTTGGTGCAATGAAAAGTGTACGCTGATTAACACACTTTAAGTTTTATTTAAATAAAGGTCTTGTGGAACTGGAAGACCTCTCGTTTTGCTGGCTCTTTTTCTACAGTTTGTCTTTTCTGGTTGGACAAGTATAACTGACATTGAACTGAGCTCACATTTCAACTCATTCTTTATAGAATCCATAGCTAACCTAACCAAAACTTTCCCAAACAACAATCCACACAACTCTCATTCTTCAACACCCAACAACCCTAATAACTGTCCCCTTAATTTCCAGTTCACACCAGTTTCAACCATTATTATAAAAAGGCTCATATGCAAACTAAAGCCATGCTCCAATGCCCCTGACAACATACCCTCCTCCTTCCTCAAATGTGCTGCTGATGGTATTGCTCTCCCAATCAGTATCCTAATAAATAGATCCTTAAAAGATTCATATGTACCCAAACTCTGGTGCTCAGCCTACATTCTTCCTCTTCACAAAGGAGGCAAAAACACCAATATTTCCAATTTCTGCCCAATTGCCCTACTCTCTCCAATATCCAAAATTCTAGAAAAATGTGTCCACCACCAACTTATGCCTTTCTTAACCCAGAATCAACTCCTAACATCCACCCAACATGGCTTCCGCCCTGGCCACAGCACCATAACTGCCCTACTATCCTTCCTAGAAACAGTCAATCGAGCCCGAGATTCTAGACTACTAGTATCCACAGTACTCCTAGATCTCTCTAAAGCATTTGACACCATTTCCCACAAACACCTTCTCTTTCACATCACCAACCTTAATCTCTCCCCTTATACTCTATCCTGGTTCTCCAGTTACCTATCAGACAGATCTCAAGCTGTCAGATGGAAGAACTCTACCTCCTCCTTCTTACCAACACCCACCGGCATTCCCCAGGGGTCCATCCTCAGACCCATGCTTTTGAACATCTTCATTAATAACCTTCACACTGTCATCCCTGACACAACATAGAGGAGCTCTCTGAGGATGTAGCCCAGGCCGGTATGACCCTGACCTTGAGTAGCATCTTACCCTCACCAAGAATGATGCCACAATATGAAGACAAGATGATCAATTTCAACAACTGGCTTAAGTGTTGGTGTCATTCAAAGGGGATCCAATGCCTGTCAGCCTAGGATGACATGCTCGACAAGCCACGATGCTTCGCTAGGGACGGCTTGCACCTGTCACCCCTGGGCTTTCGGATATTGGCAAAGGCTCTTGCTACCCCATAGTGCCTTTTTAGGCAAGGCTCAAAAGACAAACCCACCTCCATAGGTATCACAAGGATAAGAAACTAAGAGTAATGCTACTCAACGCCAGAAGTCTAAACCTCAAGATGCACGCACTCAAAACTCTCCTTAGCATGGAGAACATCGATATCTGTGCAGTAACAGAAACCTGGTTCAAGGCTCCCGAGCACCCCAGCACTACCAGGTTATACCTCATACCATGCTTTTCGACCCAAAACTTGGGCGAACCACAAAAGGAGGGGAGTATCAATATTCGCCAAAGATACCCACACCTCCAGGTTGGTGGCACAGCACGAAGCATCAGAGACTATCCATGTGCAACTAACTGTGGGTAAAACTGCCTTCCAGTTTATAGCCTGCTACAGACCACCCTCCCAAACACAGGAACCCCACTTGGCCTTCCTGAGAATACTGGAAAATATGAAGGTCTCTCCAAACACCATTATATTGGGCAACTTCGACTACCCAAACATAGACTGGGAGCATTACTCTAGCTCCAACACCCTAGCCCAAAGGTTCCTAGAATTTATAAACTCAAATGCTATGGAACAACTTGTTACCACTCCCACAAGAGGGGAAAACATACTGGACCTGATCATCACCAACATGGGGACACTATGCTTCAGACCAGAAGTGTATCCCTCACTGGTAAGATCAGACCATAAACTAATCTCACTGGATATTCACATCCCGACCCCAGCCCCTGCCCAGAAAACCACAGTGAAAAACTTCTCTAAAGCAAATTTCACACACCTCAAAACCAAGGCGAAATCTTTCAAAGCCCCCGGGCCTGTGGAAAATACGTCCCAGACCGCGGAATCCTTTATAAACGCATTCTATGAACACCTTCAGGAATGCATGGATCATGCAATCCCAAATAAAACCAAGACCCAATCCTCCAAAGGCAGACGTCCTGTCTGGTGGACCCCAGCCATAAACAAACTATACAATAGAAGGAGGAAGCTACTACATGATAGAGCAAAATCCCAAAAAGGGAAGGCATCTCTGATCAGTATTAGCAAAAAACTACAGGCACTCATAAAATCGTCTAAGGCCAGCTTCGAGAGAAAAATTGCACAGGACACTAAGGATAATCACAAGGCTTTCTTTAGTTATGTTCAGGCTCTGTGGAACCTAGTCGGACATTCCTGGTCAACAAATGTTAAATAAAAAATAAATAAATAAATAAACGTTAGGAACCTGGGTAGGAATTCCCAGATATGCTCAGAATTAGTCCAAAATTACAAAAAATACAAAGAGCCCACAGACATTGCCAACATCCTAGCTGACAGGTTCAGTGCAAACTTCTCCCCCCCTCTCCCCATCAAAAGGGCAAATATCTATCCCAACAGAGTGCTGCCCCCCTGACATCTCAGATGCTCAGGTAAGAGCCGCCCTCTCCAAAGCAAAAAACACAGCATCAATGGGACCAGATGGTGTCCCGGCTGGCCCTACATGAACTCCAAGAAGAGCTAAACCCAAACATAAAACTACTGTTCAATCTTAGCCTTACTACAGGATATGTACCCAAAGAGTGGTGTACAGCAACAGTGGTCCCTCTCCACAAAGGTGGTGTCTCAACAGATCCTGGAAACTATCGCCCCATAAGCCTGACTAGCTTGGTCTGCAAAGCTATGGAAAGGATCATCATGGACCTCATAAATAAAGATATTGGGGACCTACAGTCACTGGATCCTACCCAGTTTGGCTTTGTTAAGGGCAGATCCTGCCTCTTAAACCTGGTCGATTTCTTTGAAACAGTCACCAAGGCCATTGATGAGGGGAAGGTGGTCCACACAGCCTACCTGGACCTTGCAAAAGCCTTCGATACAATACCCCACTCGGGCATTATAGATAAGCTCACCAGCTTAAATATAAACCCCTATGTCACTAGATGGGTTGCAAACTGGCTCAAGGACAGAACCCACATGGTTAGAATTGCTAGAGCGATGTCAGACTCCAAACCAGTTACAAGTGGCGTCCCACAAGGCTCAGTCCTGGGACCTCTCTTGTTTGGTATATATTTCTCGGCGGTACAGGCCAACACGGAAGGACTGTGGCTGACCAAATTCGCAGATGACTGCAAACTGGGCGCCATAATCAACTCTCCAGCTGACACAAGCATCCTCCAAAAGGGCCTCATAGAAACAGACAACTGGTGCCAGAGCCATGGCCTCAAGCTAAATGCCAAAAAGTGTATAGTCATCCCCTTTGGCAAAAACAAAGTGCCCACAAATTACCACATAGGTGGTAATCCATTAAGCACAGAAGAAGTCATTAGGTACCTGGGGACCCAAGTTGATAGCAATCTCTCATTTGACAACCACGTGGCCAAAGTGGTTAGAAAAACATTTTATATAGCCCACCTAATCATGAAGGGATTCACATCTAGATCAGGGGAGGTCATCGTGCCTCTTTACTCATCCCTCATCAGGCCCATAATTGAGTACAATGCCCCTGCAGCAACTGGAAAGACCCCAAAAGTACCTCACCAAGAGGATCAAAGGGCTCAAACAGATGCCATATGCTGCCCGGTTAAAGAAACTCCAGCTCTACTCAGTGGCATACCGCCTGCTCAGAGGCGATCTGTGCCTGACGTATAAAGCCATGTCCAACCCGGAATTAATGGACATGCTGCACCTCAGAAAATCCAAATCCCATCGAGCTACGCGCTTGAGAGACTTGAACCTCAGCACTGAAATAAATAGGACATGCTGGAGGGACAGATTCATAACCCAGAGGCTCCTTTCACTCTGGAATAAAATCCCAGTCCAGGTTAGGCAGAGTCCCACATTGACTCTCTTCAAGAGGAATCTTGATGAGTGGATGGGAGATCGTAGGTTTACCCCAGCTATCACTTCTGTGTCACTGTTAGACAGAGGCACAGTATACTAACCTCAAAAAAAGGCATAGCAAAATTAATTTAAAATGGGTGGCGAAAGCCAAACACACTCTGGCTAGGCTTGTAAATGCCCTAGGGCAGATAGTCTAGTATGAACCTATGAACCTATGAACAGATATCCAATATGCTGATGGCTCAACTTTAGTCTGTGCTGCCTCTAACCATCCTGAACTACTGACTAAAACCCAAATAGCATTTTCTACCAATGAGAACTGGATGCACCAAAACCATCTCTCTCTCTCTCAGCTCAAATAAATATAAAATACTACTTTTCCCTCCCTCCAGGGCTTTCTCTTATGACAAAAATGCTTTCAAAGTCCTAAGCCAAACCAACACTGCTATAGAAGTGGTCCCTTTTGCCAAACTTCTTGGCATTACCATAGATCTTCTTCTTCTTCTTTCGGCTGCTCCCGTTAGGGGTCGCTACAGCAGATCAACTGTTTCCTTTTCTTCCTGTCCTCTGCATCTTGCTCTGTCACACCAACCGCCTGCATGTCCTCTCACCACATCCATAAACCTTATCTTAGGCCTTCCTCTTTTCCTGTTACCTGGCAGCTTCATCCTTAGCATCTTTTTCCCAATATACTCTGCATCCCTCCTCAGCACATGTCCAAACCAACGTAATCTTGCATCTCTGGCTTTGTCTCCAAACCTTCCAACCTGGGCTGACCCTCTAATATACTTATTCCTAATCCTGTCCATCCTCGTCACACCCAGTGTAAATCTTAACATCTTCAACTCTGCCACGTCAAGCTCTGACTCCTGCCTTTTTGTCAATGCCACTGTCTCCAAACCGTATAACATAGCTGGTCTCACTACCTTCTTGTAGACCTTCCCTTTCACTCTTACTGGTACTCGTCTGTCACAAATCACCCCTGACACTCTTCTCCACCCACTCCATCCTCTGTTCCCTTCACCAACATGCCCATTGAAATCTGCTCCAATCACCAGTCTCTCACCCTTGGGTACAGTCATCACCACTTCATCCAACTCACTCCAAAATTTTTCTTTCTCATCCATCGCACACCCAACTTGTGGAGCATATGCACTAACAACATTCATCATTACACCATCAATTTCCAGCTTCATAAACATAACTCTATCCAACACTATTTTCACCTCCAAAACACTCTTAGCATACTGTTCCTTCAGGATAATGCCTACGCCATTTCTCCTCCCATTCACACCATGGTAAAACAATTTGAAACCGCCTCCAATACACCTAGCCTTGCTCCCCTTCCATCTGGTCTCTTGCACACACAATATACCAACTGCCCTTCAGTTCATCATATCAGCTAGCTCCCTCCCTATACCAGTCATACTGCCAACATTCAAAGTTCCGACCCTCACTATCACAGTCCTAGCCTTTACCTGCCTTCGGGCATGCCTTCCGCCTTTTCTCCTCCTTCTACCATAGAGGAACACCTTAAATTCGATATCCACATACATCAAAACATAAAGAAAACCCACCAAAGGTTAGGTATGCACTATAGGAATAACCTCTTTCTCTCCAACTCATCTAGGCATACCTTTGCAACTACCTACCTTCTACCTTCTTTACTATATGGAACCACTCTTCTAACTAATCTGTCTTCTTCCAACACCTCAAAACTTGAAAATTGCTATAATAAGATCTCTAAATTTGCAATTAAATCCAAAACCTCTACTCATCACTGCCTTACCCTACAATTACTGAACTGGCTAGAACTCTCTAACCACCTAGACTATCTTCAACTAACCACCGCTCACAAATTATTATTCTACCCAGATAAATGCCCAGCCTTAACAAACATCCTTCCCCCATACATCCCAAACAGATCTCTGAGATCTGAACACCAGAATTTAATTTCTATCCACAAACTCAAACGTCCTGCTGGCCAGCTTCTACTCTCTTTCTCTCTAGGCAAGGAATGGAACTCTCTCCCTCCTTCACTTAGGACTATACCAAACCCAGAAACCTTCAAGACCCAACTTTTCTCATACCTGTCATCCAAACGGAAATGTTCCTTCTTACACCCTACCTAAATTTAAGGGAATTCCCCGATGAGTTCTTCATACTCCTTGCTCCACTCTTCCCTCGAACTAATATTTCTATTCTCCTAAAATAGACTTAAGCTGACAGTCACTGATTAAGCAATTCTCTCACCTGACTCCAAGCATGTAAATATGGTAAATATCATAGTATTTCTATTGTCTGCACAGCAAGTTTTTACCTTACTTAATTAGAACATCTGCATGCAAACTGTCCCCCCTTCTAGTGTAAAAACACAAGAAACCTCAGATCTTTTATTTTACAGACAGTTGATCATGCTGCTCTGAATGGAAATACCTGTAAACTGTGTTCTCTAATATCTGTTAACTGTGTTTTATGATGTACATTTTATGCATTTGCATTTCCTTACTGTATGAATTTTATACATGTATTTTACCTTTAACATTATGTAACCATTATTGTTTTGCTTATGGAGCTTTTCTCCCTGCACCTCCACTGAAAATGGTCACGTTCTGATCCAGTGGACTTCCCTGGTAATCAAACTGAAAATAAATAAATAAAATAAATAAATAAATAAATATAATGGTTGTATATGGATATTACATAGTGTGACATGCCATCATATACACATTGACACACACATAACAAGCGGACACACATCCGAGAGACCTGGGCCTATTGGTGCTAACTAACTAGTCCATGGGTCCAATGTGTTACAGGTAGGCTGCACACAACACATGTGTAACTGGCATGTATTGTGGTATCACTTACCTGTATGTTGGATGGTGGCAGTGGTCACCATTGAGTGGTACATGGGACATATACCATGTGTACCATGGTGTAATGACAGTGTACACAGCACCAACAACCACCACTGGATATTGTACTGGAACCCATGATGACACTCTGACATACCCACTATCACACATTGTCCACAACTGCAATGCAACCCATTCTATATCACAGCAGTGGTACTTCAGGGATATGCATCTAATGCACATGCCACAGACATAGTAGGGTGTTGCATTGCCATGCCTATCTGTACTACTATGTGGCAATGTGTAGTGTAATAGGAGTATGTAGCCTCAGAATGGTGTACCCTACAGATATGCAGACATGCACACATACACACATTTGCCAAACCTCAATGGGTTTCTCATGTCTATTGACTCATTTCTACAACACTCCTGCACTGGTACCGCAAGGTCCATGCAGCCATTAGGGTGAGGAGTGTAACAGGGTACCTGTCATGTCCACTACAGCAGCAGCCACATCTGACTATGGCAATGGGTGTTGAGGTGGCTGTGAAAGCCGTCATGGAATTCCCAAATACAGGTGTACTAACACACAGACACTGCTATCCTCAGTAATACACAGGTACACGTGTCAGTACTGTAGTGCAGTGCTGCAGGTGGTCATAGCTGTGTACCTGGCTATTGTCCATGGAGAGATGGGTTGTTTAGGGGGTGTGTGTACATTGGTATCATGCCACCTGCCATGTGCCAGCAGGCAGTCTATCGACAGACGCCATGTTGGTGACAGTGACATGCATCAGACAATCCTCTGGGTGCCTTCTGCACATGGCCACAGAGGTGATCCAGTTGACATGTATGCAACATGTATTACAACACATGGTTAGTGTCTGTGATGGATACCTGTACACAAGCATGTTCTGTTGACTGTGGTAGTATAGTGTAGGTACCTGTGGCATGTGATCCATACAGGGTGTTGTCTCATATATGTGCCAGTTAGTACACAGCTGGGCAGACATGTCAGTGTCAATCAAGCATAGGTTGCCTGTACATATCCCACCTGGATACCTCTCATCTGCACATCTGTAGAGGGACAGACAGACATCATTTTGGCAAGTGGCTATGCAGTTGGATGAATGTGTCAACAGATGGATGTTTGACAACAATATGTATGCCATTCCTACATGTTGTAAGCCCTCACTAACATGTGCTTTACAGATGGTACACCACAGTTACAGTCCACATGTCTGGTCAATATCCAGTAGATGATAGATACGCTGACACAGCCCACACACCAGGAACATGACAGTGAGGCCTCTGAGTCCAGCAATGCCTGCAGGTGTGCTTGTTGTCAGCGGTATTGTTAGCACTCTACCCTTGTCTGGGACAGCACTGTCAACAATAGTACCCCGATGTTACACTACATGCCAGTGTGATAGTACACACCCTGGCTTACTACCCCTGCATGTACCACATTCACACAGATAACAGTGCTGTGCAGGTGACATATACTTGTGTGTCCCAGACATGACAGTCACACCTCTTACTACTGTCATGACAGCACATAGACACATGTATTGTACATGGCATTAAATACACTTAAGACAGATGTCATTACCCAGGGTTTGACATAGCCTTGTATGTTAAGCAGTGATTGCCTCTGAGTAGACGATATGCCACAGAGTATAGCTGGAAGTTTTCTAGATGGTCAGCATAGGGCATTGTCTTTAGGCCTGTGAATAATTTAGTGAGGTATTTCTGTCACCTTTCCAGCTGTTGCGGATGTCTCATGAGGTACACACCAAACGGTGCATTGCACTCTATAATGGTTGTAATGAGGGATGTGTACAGTGGGTAAATTACCTCCTTTATTCTGGATGAAAGGCTCTTACTGATGAGGTGTGCCACATAGAAGGATTTGTTACTGTTGTGGCAATGGCATTATTGAAAGTGAAACCACTGTCCACCTGTGCCCCTAAGTCTGTCATCACACTTTCGGTGTTTAGTGTACTGACACCTATTTGGTAATTCATGGGTACCTGGTATTTCCCAAAGGGGATGACTATACATTCCTTGTCATTAAGCTTGAGCCCCTGGCTCTGGTACCAAGCATCTGTGTCTGTAAGGCCCTTTTGTAGAACATCCACATCATGTGGGGATTCAATAATGGCTCCCAGTTTGCAGTCATCTGCGAATGTTGTTAGCCAGAGTCCAATAGTGTTGGCCTGTACTTCAGAGAAGTAGATGCCAAACAAGAGCGGTCCCAGGACTGAACCCTGAGGTACTCCACTTGGCACTTGTCTGGAGGTGGAATTGGAATTGGCTACTTGTACAATCTGGGCTTTGTCAGTAAGGCATGTGGCAACCCATCGACTGGCATATGGATTTATGTCCGGCTTAGTAAGTTAATCTATGTTTCCAGAATGGAGGATGTTGTTTAAAGGCTTGGTGAGGTCCAGATAGGCTGTGTGAACTGCCGTACCCCCTTCCACAGCTATAGAGACTGATTCAAAGAAGTCAGTCAAGGTCAGGTGGCAAGATTGGCCCCCCACAAGGTCAAAATGGGTGGGGTCCAGTGTTTGAGGGTTGCCAATGTCTTTATTTATAAGTTCCATGAGAATGCATTTCATGCCCTTGCAGATCAGGCTTGGAAGAATGATGGGATGGTATTTCCAGGGATCCAAGATGGATCCATCCTTGTGGAGTGGAATAACTGCAGCTGTGTGCCACTCAGTGGGCACAAAGGCTGAGGTGAGGCTATGATTAAACATGACAGTTAGGCAAGGTGCCACTTCATTTTGTAGGTCATATAGTACAGAGCCAGGGATATCATCTGGTCTTATTAGCTGTGGAGAGTGCAGTTTCTACCTGTGTGGGTGTGATCACTGGAATATGGAAATCTTTTGGTATTGATATGGGCCCTTTAGGAGGTGAGAGTGGGGTGACTGTGGCACTAAATTGATCTGCCAGGATATTGGCAGATTCATTGGGAGCAGTAGATGTAATGCCATGCTTTTGTAGCTCAGAGCACGCCTGGGCATTGCCATCTAGATTCTGGACATGACTATAGAATGCCTTGTGATTGTCTTTAGAAAGTTTAGTTTAGTTTGGAGGATGTTGTGAGGATTCCCATCTTCTTACTGAGGCTGGTAAGGGAGTTGTTTGCATCCTTGGATTACCCTTTGTTCTTTAACATTCTCTTCCTTCTGTTGTATAGTTTACGGTGGAGGACCACCACACTGGCTTCCTATTTTTGGAGGGGAGAATCTTGATTCTATTTGGGATAGCACGATTCATCCACGAGTGGATGTGCTTATACAGTGCCTTAGAGTAGCATTCAGTATTTGAACTTTCAGCTCCCATCTCCATGGGTGTCACACTGTTTGTCACTTCTGACTTGAGTAGCATGACATTGGCATTGGAGAGGTCTTCTATGGAGTTTCCTTCCTGGGGGTGGGTGTGGGGTGTGGATGTCAATGGTGATTAGCTTATGGTCAGACCTGAACAATGAGGGGGTGACCACTGGTGTGGAGCATCTATCTTCCATGTTGGTATTGACCAGGTGTAGGATATTGGAGCCCCTGACTGGACAATGGATTAGATGATCCAGGGTATTGTCATTTATGCATTCCAAGAACTGTTGGGAAAAGGTGTTGGTACCCGAGTAGTTCTCCCAGTTAATGGCACGGTAGTTAGAATTATGCAGTATTAGGGCATTTGGTTGTATCTGAATAGATTACAGAATGTTTAGGGAGGTGTAGTGATAATCTTGGGCCATGGTGGGGGATCTGTAGCAAGCTACAATTTGGATTGCAGTCTTATCTAGTGTTAGTTGCACCTGGAGATCTTCAGCTGCACTGTGTAGCCTGGAGATTGGAATACCCTTGGTTAATATGAACACTCCTCCACCTGTAGTGTTGTGGTCCTGGTTTGGTGGCCAGAATGTGTGGTAAGAATTGTAGCCTGGTATTGCAGGAGTGCTCTCTGGAGCATTGAAGCAGGTCTCCATTACTGCACAGATATCGATGTTCTCCATTTTTAGATGTGCCTTGAGAGAGTGCATGTTTAGGTTTAGACGTCTAGCATTGAGTAGAATTACCTTCAGATTTGCAGGCATGTACCTGTTACAGTGGTGGGTTAGTCCTTTGGACCTTGCCTAGAAATGGCACTATAGGGGTGGTAAGAGCTTTAGCCAGTCAGAAGCTTAGCCAATTGTTGAAGTCAGTGATGTGTATATGTATATATGTGAGTGTGTATATGTATATATATATATATATATATATATATATATATATATATATGCATATATATATATATATATATATATATATATATATGTACCTATATAGTTCCATATATGTATGTGGATATGTATATGTCCATATATGTATGTGGCTATGTATATGTGTTTATATCTATATAGATATGTGGATACATATGTACACATATATGTTTACCATATGTCCAGAACATGGAGTGGAGTCCTACCTCAGCAACAATACTCCCAACCTGTTAGTGCAAGGTGATGTCATGGATGTATTGCAGGTATATATGTAGACTGTTGCGACTGTAATAGGGGTACTCTTAACAGACATGTTGGGTGTGGGAGGTCACATCTGCTGTAGACATGTGCGCCATTGGCTATGGACAGACATCCTGAGGACATCTTAGTATGGTACCACTGCTAGCACAGTAATGATCCTGTGGACTACAGCACGGATATGACCAATATATGTGGACACTCTGTCACTCTGTGATCAGTCCAGATGTGTACACATGTCCCAGTCATGTGAGACATGTGGACCACGCATCCCAATGTGACTGTTACTAGCCATGTACATGGGTATATCTCGACAATACTGGACTACATATGCACACCCAGTTTATGTACACACACACGCCAGTGTGTCCTGATACATAATACCTGGTGGTGCAGGGGTCACATGGCCACATACTACCCAGCAGATAGTGTCATGCATCTGTACAGCAGACCACTGCTTTGTCAGACATAGACAACAGTTACGGTGGCCTGGTAGCAGTATGTCCTGCAAATAATTGGACATAACAGCACACTGGGTAATTACACTGGATGTCACAAACCACTGTGCTAACTACAGACAGACTGCCACAACACTGGACTACATTTTCTGTGGGGGAATACGCATGTACCTGCAATTATAGCGGGCGCAACATGCAGGTCACAGCACAGGGTAGCAGACATGTGTGAAAGTGCACACCCACATCTAATGTCAACACAGCCACAGCCACATATTATACACAAGCTTAATATGTCACTATAACAACTGTCTGATAAGCACCATCCTCATATGTGCCACTCACACACTAACCCTACATACAGTGGTCATGGCACAGTGTGGTCCAATGGCTGTCTGTGGTATGGGACACATGTGGTTGGCCCTACAGACATGTGAGCCAATAGGGTAGCATTCACTGGAGCAGCATGTAACATCAGATAGAACAGGACCAAGAACAATGGCATATACCACAGTCTGTGCACAGCCCAAGGTACTTATGCCCATGACACATACTGTCATCAATCATCCTACCTCAGGTGACTGCAAAATACGGCTCTGGAGCCACGTGTGGCTCTTCAACCACCCTGTATTGTCTCCCTGTACCTCTGTGGATGAATGGCCACTCTAATGCAAAACACACACACACACACACACACACACACACACACACACACACACACACACACACACACACACACACACACACACACACACACAGATCAAGCAATCCCAAAACAAGAAGACAATTATGGACGGATGTTAGGTATCGCTCCTATACACATAGTCCTTTTATATTTTGTATAACTAGATTTGACACCTTATATGCTCTGTTATCTTCATATTAGGGGTCAAATAGCTGTTGTGGCTCCAGCTGAAATTAACTTGTTGGGAGAGGGCGCAGAAATTATTATTTGGATAGTGGAGGTTGCAGACCCCTGCCCTAAGTACACAGACCGCAGTACTGTAAACACAACACCAGAATGTCCAAGTAATGTCCTAAGATATACCCCTACTATGCACAAGATGTCCAGCAGTCTGTTATCTGACTGGCTTGTTATCAGGTATTATGTCAATACATAAAGGTGTACAGACCATATGGAGCATTTATATGTGGGCTTCATCTGCACAACACATGCGTGTCCCTCTGCAGTCTAGAGGTCACTGTATGTAACAGTGTTATATGCCCCTGTAACCCAGTCTATGGGGGGGAGTATACACTATAACTATCGTAGAGTGTTACACCATGTGAGGGGTACCAGTAGTAAGGTGCCTTAAGGTAAAAGGATGTACATTACCTTACATTCCGCCTTGTGAACATAGCTGGACTACTGCTTACTGCCATACAGACTCTTTTGTTTGTCATTGTGATTGTGATGATTTCAGTTATGCACTGTTATGTAACAGATACCTCCCATTGTGTCATCCTAGGTCTTTTCCACCTATGGATTCCATACAGAATGTATTCAGAGACGTCTGGCCTATACATCTGCATTACTTACTGTTGATTGAATGTTATTCTGTGGTCTAGTCAGTCTTTCCTGTTGTACTACATGAAGGCCTTGGCGTGGACAGCAACATATGTTATGCTTTCAGACTACTGTAGTAAATGATCTGTTTGAGAGTTGCATTCATCTGTTTGCATGTATTTAAAGGTCTAAACAGCTAAATGACATGCCATATACAACTGTGATAGTAAACAAATAAAGCTTTAAAAGGTATGCAAACCTGTGTGTGGTGTTACATCCTTTGACTTCTCTGTGGGTATATGTTTCAGGCAATATTTTACATTTGTATGGGTTACTCATACACTGTCTGTGTGATGTGATTGCAACTGTAGGGATACTGGCTGTTCAGTATGGTGTGCACCCTCTAATTATGTATCTTCCTAGACATACCTCTGTGTGTGTGTATGTGTGGTTGCAGATATACCTATGTATATGTGTGTGTATATATATATATATATATATATATATATATATATATATATATATATATATATATATAATATATATATATATGCATATATATATATATGTGTGTGTGTGTATGTATTCTATTTCATACTGCATAAATCTGTACAAACTGCAGTTGCTTTCTGACCTTGTACTGTTAGCTAAAATCTTGCTTGTGCCTTGGAAATTTACTGAGAAGCAGGTGATTTCTGCTTGCGTTAGGAAAATAATGAAAAGAACAATACTACTTGTATGAAACTTAGACAAGAAGTTCCACTGTGCCATGAGAAAATACACAGCTGTAGAAGTTACAGATAATTAGTACAAAGCCTGCTTGAAAATATGAACTGCAATCAGCATTTGCTTGTATCTGTATTAGAAAAGTACCTTGAAAAGTAACGCTGTACAATAGATGCTTGTAAACGGATTAATGGTCATCAAGGCCAGGTTGTTTTTCTGAAAAGTTTCTCACAAATCTAGTCATGTCAGCAGAAAATCTGAAGTAACATCTGCTGTAGAACAATGCTAAAAGTTGTGTTTGATTACATCAGCTTAGAAGGCCATGTCTTGTAAAATAGTATAAGAATGAACATACTTCCTGTTAGTAGTTAAACAAATCCTTGTATTTGCATGTTTTTGTCTCCTTGCTGCAAGTAAATTAAAGTGCCTTAACTGAACCTTACGTGTATTGGTCTTTGAAGTTTTTTCCTTTGACAGATTGGTCCTTCGGACCGGAAACCTTCACTTCGCCTCGGATCAGACAGGCCAGGTGGCTTGAAATCGTACGGGGAAGAAACCACATCGGTTCTTCTTACTTGAAAAGTCCTCCAACTGAATTGTCATACAAAAGAGGCCAGCCACTTTCTGATCTGCGACTAAAGGATGGGTTTACTCGAACCAGGTGATCAATCACAAAGGCTCAGGTAAGGTAAATCTACCTTCTTTTTCTGTTTTAGATCAGGGACTAGATTTGTATTTGTTCTGTTAAGACTTTATTTTTAAGTCAGTGACAGAAAGATTACTGTCTTGTCATAGATCAGGGAAACAGAGCAGGTAGGCAGTCATTCTGAAGAGACTATAAAAACATCCATGGTACCACGTTAAAAATAAGGTGTTACATAACAATTAAAAAGGGTAGAACAAAATGGGTAATAATTGTACAAAAAAGGTCCCAAAATCCACTGTTAACCGAAGACGCGAAATACATGCAGTCCCAGCGTGCTGATAATATTAAATACTACTCAAAATGGGTTAATAAGTATGAATTTGATGGTAAACTAGAGAAATCCTCACTTGTCAAAATTGTCAAACAGCTTAAAACCGATTCTAGAGGTCGGGTAAGAATGCAACGTCAATTAGGAATTCCTCAGGCACACAGGTGGATTGAGGAAGTAAACCGAAGGGAACAAAAGAGTAATAATTCAAAAGCAATGTTTTTAGATAAGGAGGACAATAACTTAGTAATAGCGTCAGCCCCTCCGCCTCCTTTACCAAAATATGAGGCAAGTGAACAAGTTAGTCCACCCCTGCGATATCCTACTGTCACTATGAATAGAGACACTACAAAAGCGAAACCGTTTGTTAGAGATCCCGTCGAGACCAGGTCTCGAACACGGGCAGGAAACTCAAAAGGGGACATTGAGTTATATCAAATGGGTAGAAATTCATGATTTATGAATGAAGAAGAAATATGGCCACTTATAGAAGTGCCTAATCCTCAGGCAGGGCAAGAAGGTCAGGACCCAACTATTCTAGTGTATAGACCCTGGATTCCGGAAGACATCCTAAAAGCCACTGAGGGAATTCCCCATCCAAAAGTTAATTTTAGAAAGTTCTTAGAAGATTTGCAAGGAATGAGGCTGAGTTATAATTTAAACGGAGAAGAGGTAGAAAAAGTAGTCAGACAAATTGTGGGACCAGATTGGTACATGATTAGTGGTGACTGGAATCCCTGTGACATTGCGCTCAGGCCCCTCCCACATAGCAGCTCAGAGTTAGACAACAGAGTGAAAGGTCTTACAGACCGAATCTCTGAGAAATGGAAGCCTAGGGCAGACTGGACTTGCATTAATCAATGCATCCAACAGGAAGGTGAAGCTATTGACCGATATTATGCCAGACTATTAGAATGTTTTAATAACCATTGTGGAATGCAGGTTCCTGAAGACCAGACACACGATTCCCCATACGAGCAGCAGTTAAAAAATGCATTTTTGAAACGCAGTATTGCACCTATAAGCAGCTTTATTACAAAACACATGGTAGATCATGGTACAAGCAAGTTACAATCATTGCTTGAATATGCTAGGCATGCCGAAAGGCATTTTAATAGCAAAAAGAAAAAGAAAGCCCAGATATTTTCTGTAGAAGATGGAGCAGAAGTTTATGTAGTACAGTCCGGGAAAAAGGGCAAGAAAAATGCCCAGGGAAACAAACAATCTGATCAACCATCAGAGGACTTTGAAGGGCGAAAGAAAAGGGGTGAATGTTTTAAATGCGGTAAGAAAGGACACTTAGCAAGGGATTGCAAGAAAAACAAGAAGGCAACCATGGAGGATAAGGAGGGTGAGGACTGACTATATGGTAGTCAGGAATCACTAGAAGGGGATAGCGGAGAAAGGAAAAATGACTATGTGATAGATGGAGTAGAGAATGTGACAGAAGAAATAGAGGAAGTGCAAGAAGTCACAGATAGTGAAGAAAATTAAATATTGGATTTGGCTTTATTGAGCTTAGCGCTCTATTTAGCAGACACAAAACCAGAAGTTACACTCCTGGTAGAAGGGAGGGAAGTCAGATTCTTGTGTGACTCAGGGGCATCACGGACCCTGGTACATCCCTCCAAACTGCCAGAGAATTCAGAGTCACCTGATTACATATTAGTGAAAGCAGCTAATGGACAGCTGTATTGGGAGCCCCTCTCCCATAATATTGTGATAACTGATCCTGTTTCAGGATTGACCCAGAAAAGTAAAATTGTTGTATCTGCAAAATGCCCAGTAAACCTCTTGGGCAGAGACCTTATGCAGCTATTTGGTATAGCAGTAGTTCCGACTATGCAGGGTATGGAAGCACAGTGACAAATTGACACCTTTGCAGTGCAATCGGAGGGTGAAATGTTTTATTGGTACAGCCAGGACTTGGTTACGACTGGTCCAGGGGCGGTGACCGAGGAGTTGATGAACGTAGCTATCAGCAAGTTCCCCTCCCTTGACACTGATAAACAGTATTTGTTGCACTGTACCCTGTATTATTGTAATACACCAGGATCTGATAAGGAATATGAGCAAGAATTGTTTAGAAATCATGCAAACAGATTGGTATTACGTAATCTATACTGGGACACAGAAGGGAACAGTGTAGTCAGCAGTTCATTGCCCCAGGAGTTCTTTGCACTTCATAAATCTAATTGATTACCACGTTAGCTTAACTAAGGACAAGAATGTAAAATGGGTAGACTTAGGAGAAAAGTCACGGGATGGGAAAAACAGACAGAGTTAGAACTGTCAGAACAGGGAATACAAATGCAGAAGCTGAATTGGATAACTCAGATCCACCCAGCTGTACACTTGCAGTCTAGCAAGGACAGCTGATTGGCACTCCTATTGAAGGAGGAAGAGAATGCCTTACAGAATATACCAGAAAATCTCTGGTCAACAGGGAAATCAGATGTAGGACTTATTCGTACAGCCGGACCAGTTACTATTACACCAAAGTCAGCATTTAGACCACAAAAGAGACAGTATCCCTTAAGAAAAGATGCAGAGGTAGGAATTAAACCTATTATAGCAGCTTTACTTAAGGAAGGGGTGCTGGTGGAATCTCCTGATTCACCATGTAATACACCCTTATTTCCTGTTAAGAAAGCAAATGGAGAATGGCGTATGGTCCAAGATTTACAAGCTGTAAATGACACAGTAATACCAAGGGCACCTACGGTGCCAGATCCACACACTCTGTTGAATGATTTAAAACCTCAACAGAAATATTTTTCTGTGGTAGATATCAGCAATGCGTTCTTTTTGATACCAATACACCCTGACAGCCAGCATTGGTTTGCATTCACATTTCAGGGGAAAAGGTATACATATACACGACTACCACAGGGGTATTGTGAAAGTCCAACAATATTCTCACAAGAAATGGCAAGCAACTTGGCGGGATTTACCCCACCAAGAGGTAGTCAGATTTTGCTTTATGATGACGATATCCTGCTGGCGTCCCCCACCCAGCAAGATTGTAAAGAGGACACCATAGCACTATTACAATTTTTAGCCACTGAAGGACATAAAGTAAACAAAAATAAACTGCAGCTTTGGAAAAAACAAGTTAAATACCTAGGATATGTAATATCCAAGGAAGGTAGGACATTAGATGAAGACAGAAAAATAGCGATTTTGCAAGCACCAAAACCCACTACCAAGAAGGAAATGATGTCCTTCCTGGGTACGACTAATTTTTGTCGGAGTTGGATTCCAAACTATGCCTTGGAATCTGCACCGTTGACTAACCTGATTTATAAAAAGCCTATGGCAGCACAGGATTTGATACAATGCACACCAGAAGCAGAATCTGCTTTCTGCAAACTGAAACAGTTAACAGAGTCTTCATTAGTTTTGGGATTACCAAACTATCATAAACGTTTTTTCCAAACTGTAGATTGTAAGCAAGGTTATATGACATCAGTGTTAACACAGCAGCATGGGGACAAGCAACGCCCTAGTGCTTATTATTCATCACAACTGGACCCAGTGGCATGGTCTTTACCTCACTGTGTACAAGCAGTAGTTGCAGCTGCAATGGCAGTACAGGCTTCGGCCTCAGTAGTGTTGTTCCACCCACTCACATTGAGAGTGCCTCATGCAGTCGTGATTATTTTACTACAAGAAAAGGTAGCATATCTTTCCCCTGCTAGACATCTTTCCTGTATGACTATATTGTTGAGCCAACCTCATATGACAATTGAACGATGTATGACTTTGAACCCTTCTACCTTGCTCCCAACTCCTGCAGATGGCACACCACATAGCTGCCTGCAGGTGATTGAGCAAAAGACACTGCCTAGAAAAGACCTTATGGATGTTCCCTTGGATGATGCCGTGGTGACATACTACGTGGACGGCTCATGCAAAAGGGGTCCTGCAGGACAGAACCTAGTAGGATATGTAGTAGTTTCTGACACAGGCATTACAGAAGTGAAATCTTTACCACATTGTTTATCTGCACAGGCAGCAGAATTGATTGCCTTGACACGGGCATGTACCTTAGCAAAGGGTAAATGTGTAATCATTTTTACTGACAGCCAGTATGCTTTTTCTACTGTACATGTTTTTGTGCAACAGTGGAAAAATCGAGGAATGATAACATCTACTGGCAAACCAATCAATCATGCACAGTTTATTTTAGATCTTTTAGAATCTATTCAGTTACCTCAGAAAGTAGCTATTTGTAAATGAACAGCTCATACCAAGCAACAGAACAGGATTTCAAAAGGTAATGCGAAAGCTGATACAGCTGCAAAGCAGGCAGCTTCAGAAGTATTTATTTTGAATGAGGAACTACAACCCTCTGAGATTTTAGACTTAGAAATGTTGAAGACAATGCAAACACTTACTATGCAAACTGAAAAACAAAGATGGGTAAAACGAGGAGCAATTCTCGAAAAGGGGCTGTACATCTCTAAAGAAGGAAAACCAATATTGCCATCTAATTTGTTTAGATATGCAACTTTGTTGAGCCATGGGCAGTGCCATGTCTCAACAGGGGTGATGGTACAGCTGGTGAACCAAGTGTTCACGACGTACGGATTTACAAACGACTCTAAAAAAATTTGTTCATTATGCCACATCTGTAATAAACATCATGCACAAGGGGCGTTAAAGCCCAAGCAAGGGAGTTTCTCTACACCACCGTATCCATTTCATACTATCTGTATGGATTTCACAGCGTTGAATAAATGTGAAAATAAGAAGTATTGTCTTGTCATTGTAGATATGTTTTCCAGATGGGTGGAAGCCTTTCCAACTAAAAATCCAGACGCTACGACTGTGGCCAACGTGCTTGTTAAAAAAATCATCCCTAGGTTCGACATTTGGGAAAGGATCTACAGTGACAATGGCACACACTTCATGAATCAGACCATACAGCAGTTAAGTAAACATTTTTATATTTCTCTAAAGAATCATTGTGCATATCACCCGCAATCAGCAGGGCTAGTAGAGAGGCATAATGGGATTTTAAAGAGTAAGCTAAGAAAATTAATGACAGAAATGCAGAGAAACTGGGTGCACTGTCTGCCCCTGGCACTGTTGAGCATGAGAACTGTTCCGAATGCAAAAGGATTGACTCCTTTTGAAAAGCTCTTTGGAAGGGCTTACTATATACCTC
>NC_056732.1:1462253315-1462380815 GCF_019279795.1 Protopterus annectens
TATTACTAAGTTGAAAGATCATTTCTCAGTCCATGGTAGTTATTTCTGACAATGGTACTCAATTTACTAGTCAGTTGTTTCAGAAATTTGCAAGAGAATGGGACTTTGTACATGTTACTAGTAGTCTTGAATATCCACAGTCAAATGGACTAGCTGAACATGCAGTACAGAGTGCAAAGCAATTACCTGAAAGGTCAAAGCATGATAAAACCAATGTCTTTTTGAATCTACTTAATATCAGAATCATACCCCGTGACGTTATACTTGGCTCACCTGCTCAGAGACTTCTAGCCAGGCAAACCAGAACAACACTGCCTATTAGTTCCAGTTTATTGAGGCCTAAAGCTAAGAACAGCCCAGTTATTCAGGAAGCATTCTTCCCAAAAGTCCAATTATGATAAATCAAGCAGATTTCTTCCTCCATTGAAAGAAGGAAAGACAGGAGGATACGAACGGCGAAAGGTTTTGACCAGATTGGCGAAGTAACAGGTATATGTACTGAGCCGAGATCCTACTTTAAAGAATCTAAGGGTGTGGAGTACAGGAGAAATTGCAGACATTGCAGACATCTTCCTGTACCAGAATAGTTATTGCAACATTGTTCCTGTGATACCGACTCTAGATCTCAGAGCAATGCAGACTATGTTCCTGTTCCAGAACATGTCTTAACTTCTACTTCCATTTCTGATGATGTTCCTGATATCCCTAAGGTTGAACATTCAGCAGAGACAGCCCTAATTCCTAAGTCTAATTCTAAGTTTTATGTCACATGATTTGGTTGCATTTCCAGACCTAGTGTGAAATACACAGTGACCTGGACATAACTGAATATATAGGTTCATAGGTTCATCGGTAGGTACTAGGCTATCTGCCCAACGGCATTTATAAGCCTAGCCAGAGTGTGTCAGCTTTCTCCCCCCCATTGATTAATTAACTCAGCCTCTGTCAAGAAGAGCCAATGAAGTGATCCCAGGGGTGTATTTTCTGTTACCCATCCACTCGTCAAGGTTTCTCTTGAAGAGTGTTAGTGAGGGGCTCTGCCTAATGTAGTTAGGAATTTTGTTCCAAAGCATGGGGAGTCTCTGTGACAGGAATCTATCCCATCAGCATGTTCTATTTATTGTTGTGGAGAGGTTTAGCTCACTAGAGCGAGTGGCTCGCAGTGACTTGGATTTCTTTAGGTGGAGCATGTCCATCAATTCTGAGTTGGACATGGCTTTGTAAGTCAGGCAGAGATCACCTCTGAGAAAGCGATATGCCAGTGAGTACAGCTGGAGTTTTTCCAGTTGGGCTGCATAGGACGTATGTTTGAGACAAGTAATCCTCTTGGTGAAGTACTTTTGTGGTCTTTCCAGCTGCTGGAAGTGTCTTGTGAGGTACATCCCAAATGGGGCATTGTATTCTATGATGGGTCTGATGAGTGATGAGGAAAGGGGCACTATAACCTCTTTATTTCTAGAAGCGAACCCTTTAGTAATTAGATGGGCTACATATAAGGATTTCCTAACTACTTTGGCAATATGATTGTCAAAGGAGAGATTACTATCTACCTGAGTCCCCAGATCTCTTATTACCTCTTCTGTATTAAGGGGGCTGCCACCAATGTGGTAATTCATCGGTGTTTTATTTTTCCCAAACAGGATGACTATGCATTTTTTGCCATTTAGCTTGAGACCATGACTTTGACAACAGGTGTCTGTCTCAGTAAGGCCCTTTTGGAAAATGTCCGTGTCAGCCAGAGAGTCAATTATGGCTCCCAGTTTACAGACATCGGTGAACTTGGTTAGCCATAGTCCTCCTGTATTTGCCTGTACTTTTGAGAAGTTTATGTCAAACAGTAGGGGTCCCAGGACTGAGCCTTGTTGGACACCACTTGTGACTGGTTTAGAGTCGGACCTGGAGCTCTGTCTGTAAGCCAACTGGCAACCCATCTTGTGACGTAGGGGTTTATGTTCAGGCTGGTGAGTTTTTCTATAATTCCCGAGTGGGGAATGATGTCAAAAGCCTTGGCAAAGTCAAGGTTGGCTGTGTGAACTACCTTCCCCTCATCTATGGCCTTGGTGACTGTCTCGAAGAAGTCAACCAGGTTTAGTAGGCATGATCTGCCCTTAACAAAGCCGAACTGGGTCGGGTCAAGTGTTTGGAGGTTCCCAATGTCTTTGTTAATGAGTTCCATGATGATGTGCTCCATAGCCTTGCAGACCAGGCTAGTCAGGCTTATGGGGTGATAGTTACCAGGGTCAGTTGTGGCCTCTCCTTTGTGGAGTGGAATAACCGTTGCTGTGCACCATTCTATGGGCACATAGCCTGTGGAGAGGCTGAGGCTGAACAGTGTGTTTAGGTGGGGGGGTTAGTTTGTTCTGTACTTCGTGCAAGACGCAACCCGGGACACCATCTGGCCCCATTGACACTGTGCTTTTGGCTTTTGAAAGGGCTGTTTTCATCTGTGCGTCTGTGATTTCTGGGACACTACACTTTTCCGGTATTATTGTGGGCCCTTTTGGGGGTGAGAGGGTAGTGAAGTTTGCACTGAATCTATCTGCCAGGATGTTGGCAATATCAGTGGGTTCAGTATATTTTGTGCTATTTTGCACTAGCTCAGATCATATCTGCGAGCTGCCACTTAGATTCTTGACATAGCTAAAGAAGGCTTTGTGGTTATCTTTCGAATCCTTGGGTATTTTTCTTTTGAAGTTAGCCTTGGAGGATTTTATGAGGGACCTTAGTTTCTTACTGATACTGATCAGGGATGTCTTTCCTTCTTGGGATTTGCTTTTTTTCTGAACTAGTTTCCTCCTTTTATTGTATAGCCTGTTTATGGCAGGGGTCCACCCGACTGGTTTCCTTCTCTTAGGGGAGTGAGTCTTGGTTTTGCTAGGGATGGCACAATCCATTCATCCTTGTAGGTGCTCATAGAGTGCATTTGTAAAGGTTCCTGCATCTTGGACACTGTTATCCTTTAGCGTGGGGGCTGTGAAACTTACCACCTCTGTCTTAAGTAAGGTGAAGTTTGCTATAGAAAAGTTTTTCACTGTGGTTTCCTTGGTTGGAGGTGGTAGTGTGGTGTGGACATCCAGAGTGATTAGTTTATGGTCTGATCTAACCAGTGACGGGTTGACATCTGGTGTGGAACACCTGTCGCCCATGTTGGTGATGACCAGGTCCAATATGTTTTCACCTCTGGTAGGGGAGTTTACCAGCTGATCCAGGGCATTTGAGTTGATAAATTCCAGGAAGCGCTGGACCTGGGAGTTTGTACTTAAGTAGTTTTCCCAGTTAATGGTAGGGTAACTGAAATCGCCCAAGATCAGTGTGTTCGGTAGGACCTTCATGTTTTCCAGTGTCTCCAGAAAGGCGGAGTGGTGGCCCTGGGTCATGGAGGGCGATCTGTAGCTGGCTACAATTTGCATTGCAGATTTGCCTGATGTTAGTTGCACATAGATGATCTCGGAGGTATCATGCTGTGCCACTAACCTGGAGGTGTAGGTATCCTTGATGAATATGGATACACCCCCTCCTTTTGTGTTTCTGTCCATGTTCTGTGGCTGAAATGTGGGGTATGAGTTGTAGCCCAGTAGTGCTGGGGTGCTCTGTGGAGCCCTGAACCAGGTTTCAGTTACTGCACAGATGTTGACGTTCTCCATACTGAGGAGTGCTTCGAGCATGTGCATTTTGAATTTAAACTCCTGGCATTGAATAGCATAACCCTAATTTTTTTATTTGTGCTGTTTACGGAGGTAGGTTTGACTTTTGAGCCTTGCCTAAAAAAGGCACTATGGGGGCAGCAAGAGCCTTGGCCAGTATTTGAAAGCCTAGGGGTGACAGGTGCAAGCAGTCTCTTGCAAAGCAATGAGGCCTGTTGAACATGTCGTCCCAGGCTGACAGACACTGGATCCCCTTTGAATGACACCATAAACTTAGCCAATTGTTGAAATTGATAATTTTTTCTTTATACTGCGGTATCATTCTTGGTGAGGGCAGGATGCTAGTCAGGGTCATACCCGCCTGGGCTACATGATCAGAGAGCTCTTCCATGCCTCTTTTCATGTAGTCCAGTGAGGTACGTCTCAGGTCATTCACACCAACATGAACAATGACAGAGTCATATTTGTACTTGTTCTGGAGTGACCTGAGTGCTTGTGTTATGTGGCGGATTCTGGCTCCCGATAGGCACCTAACAGTAACCTTCTCCTTGTCCAGCCTAGTGAGTGGGACGTCAGTGTAACTGACTATAGAGTCGCCTATTACTAGTGTGTTAGGTATGTTATTTTGCCTTAAGGGCTGTGATTGTGTGGCACACTGATTTTGTGTTTTATGTGTTGTCTGGTTTGTGACAGGAGGTGCAGGTTTTGTGGGTGTCTGCTTTGGAGCTCTCTGATGCTTTTGCAGGTTTTTATTTAGAGCCTCCAAGTATGATTTTGTGTATTTATGTGTATTTTTTGCCAGTGCTGGTTTAGTATGTCTATGTGAGGCTGGAGGTGTGATGCAAGTGTTAACCTTCTCCTCGTGACTCCCTGTTCCAGTCTTGGGTGGAGAGAGCTTAACCTCCAATTTAGCTATATAATTGCATCTCTCGCATATGTCAATGTTTTGTGGTAGGAGGAGAGGATTGTCTGTGTACATGAGGCAGTTGTAACATTGCCTCAGGATACCCAGGTTCGCCAGCTGGACAGGAGAGTACACCTGAAATTGCCCTTTGGTCATGCCTGAATAGTAGGGTGAGCTGCTTAGTCGCTTGGTTGGTGAGGGGTGAATAATGAGCCTTGTCCTGCTGGGCAATCAAGTGTCAGGGTATATTAGTGCTTGCTATTAGGTCTGAGTAAGTGCTGGACTGTAGGATGCTTTTTAAGTGCTTAGGTTGAGAGTTAGACTACTTTCAAGGGAAAAACTGAAGAGGAGACTTGGTGGAGCCAGGATAAATTTAGCCCTAGCAAACCGGTGCTGCCCGGATGTGCAAAACCGTGCAAACGTGGTTTTTACAGCAGGGAAATGAAAGCGATAGAAATTAGCCCAAAATGGACTATAAACTACTAACTTCTAGTTCTGTATAATTGCATGGTAAAGAACTATTTGTATTATTTGCATGTCAACTGATATTGTCAGCATTGCATGATCTATTTCTCAAAGAAGAAGGATGTAGAACAGTGTGTGTGCTGTATCTTTAAGAACCATTTCAAGGACTTTATGTGCATGTATAAATAGCAAGCATGTGGTATACTCAGTGCCATTTTGAGAGTGTAGCCAGTGAGTAAGCATGTATGAATGCAACAGCTAGTTTGTATATAAGTTACATAAGTTAAGTTAATAAGCTTCAATTGCGATGTGTTTGTACATAATAAAGCTGCTTGAACAGAACCCACAAAGACTTGTCAATTACATCCTGACTAGACGAGCGACATACAACCTTGCCAAATCAAGCCTTTCACATTTACACACACTAGCAAATGTTTCTGCTGACATAACATTGCACTTTGAGCCTGTATCCACTTTGAGCTCTATGGGTTTGCCATTTATCTGAACAATACAAAATACTTCATTCGTTGCCCTTAAGTCTACTGCATTGACTGTTTCATGAAGAACCGACACACCATCAGCATAAAGAGTGGAGTTGCCACAGTCTAACTGATCAACTTGTTTCTTAAAATGTTCCCTTTTAAAAAAAGAATGTGGTCCTTTCGATTTACAAAATCTTTTGAAGTTATTCCATTTATTACATTTGTGGCATTTTTGACCAAAAGCTAAACACCTTTTCATTTTAGATGCATGACTTCCACCAGAATTATGACAGTTGGCAATGAAACTAGGTTGGGGCCCATGCTTTGAGTTTGCCAACTCACTCTTATGCTTCACTGAGACTGTGTGAACTCTAGAATTTGCTAGAAAGTTCTGGGGTTTACCAGTGAGTGCTGCAGGGACTACAGTTGCTGCCAAGTGCTTGGGCCTGTTTCTTTTAATCACGTGCTGCATACTATCAACATGAGCTTTATCACTGTGCCTTCTTTTTGTCCCTACCTGGGGTGCTGGAAATCTGGCAACCCTGCTTCTAGAGCTGTTCTCATTTGTAAGCATAACTGTGTACTTTTCTGTGAGCTCATATATCTGACAAATTTCAATGGCCTTATTCAAAGTTAAATCACTGTCATGAAGCAAAATCTTTCTCACAGCATCATCTTTTATATCAAACACAAGTTTGTCAACTCATCATTAAGTCACCAGATCTGCACCTTTTAGCCTTATTTCTCAAGTCAGTTATATATGCTTCAAAAGTTTCACCAGGCTTTTAATGCCTTTCTATTGTAAGATTTGTCTGAGGGTTACATATTTTTATAAATTTACATTTTAAGCACTGTGGGTCCTCCCTTGACTCAGACAGTACAATAATATGAAGACCCCCCATCCTGTACAGATAGCAGGTGCATACACAAATAAGCATTCCCTCTCTGTGGCTTCTGACCCAGCTAAATTAAGCAGAATAAATACCTTTGTATGGTCATTAGAAAATACAGCCTGTATAAAAATGTCATGCTCTTGCTCAGACACTCTCCAGTTCTCGGCAATATTACTGTCAAACACAAGTGCACTGGTTTTCAATATCATCTGCCATGCCCACAAAGTATACACAAAAACACTAAAAATATGGTCCTGGTAATTATGTATGAACAAACTGTTCTGTGAGCTTGTAATAACATTCAAATGCACAATAAACTCTTCAAAATACTGCACTTTGCGAAATATGCTCTGTAATGCCTGTATTCTACGAAATATGCCTTGTAGTGTCTGTACTTTGCAAAATAACTTTAATGTAACACTGCACAAACATGCAAACACTTTATACACTTCTGATAACTCATATATTTGCTTAATATGAAAAATACGTGCTTTGCAAAAATGTGGTGGTTTCCCTTTATTGTATTCGTTTTATGCAATTCGGACTTTATTTCAAACATTTTCAATAGTAATTTGAATATTTTTATCAAAATCGAACATATCGGTTTATGCGAATATTATATAGAATGTTCTGTGTGCCTCATCTCATTTTTTTATGAAAAAGAAATAGTGCTGAGCAAGTTTTAATACCTGAAATTTGTTTCTGACCTGTTTTGCGAAGTTTGCACATTTTAGGGATGATTCACTGCTGTATATTTCTCCAGCTGTAGGCAGGTGCCTTAAATCATTTTAGCCAAGCCACTTCCAGCTTCATGCCCTTTGGATATGCCAGTTCTGACTCCATGCCCTTTTAGATATGCCTCTTCTGACACCATGTCTCTTGTTTGTCTTTAATACATATAACAAGAAGGCTTGAGGTTTTGTTTAGATGCTTTAATACATAGAAACACATCAGGATGGATCGCAGTATCATTAAATACAAATGAACTAGTTAACAGACAGACTTTACATACATACATACATACATACATACATGCTTACATCTCAACAGTTAACTACAAAAAGGCAGTCAGGCTCACACGTGCTCAGTATTTATAGACTTCTGCAAGCCCTTGGATAGCTTCTTAAAGGTACATACACACATATTGATCTACAGAGGGTAGGCATTTGACTCCAGTGGAGACAATCAGGACAAAGGAGCGTTTTTGCACACACACACACACACACACACACACACACACACACACACACACACACACACACACACACACACACACATCCATGCACACTCACAGACACTCAATCTTACATAATAAGAAGTCAAGCACATACACCCTCAGGCAAAGCATCTGGCGTAGATTGTCTCACTGCAGAGTTATTCAGGAAGTTGGTGGTATCATGGGCATCTGCTGACATACACACCTGTGTAAACCTTGACTTTGTGTGCATACTGATCTGTACCCACAGACACAGACAGACTCATATGCATTACCTCACATGTCTCACAAGGGATAACTGGCTAAGCTTAAAATGGCTCACAAGGGCAGTTAGCTTAGTACTAACCTATGAACCTATGCACATACAGCACCACTTAACTGGCTCAGCAATCTGTGCATTGTGTAGCTGTTCTGTTTCCTTGCACAGATTCCCCTCCCACTGGAATGCGATAGGCTCATGTCACTAACTAGTGGTATGTGCTTATGCATATTCTAAACAGCTTAAAGTAACTTGTGTAGAATGGAGTACAGGACTTCCATACTGCAAAAGCATCTTAAAGGTTGACACCCCACTATGAATTGGCTTACCATATTCTGCCTTGTATAGTAGGCAATGCGTTTATGAATCCTGGCCTTCACTCTGCATACTCATGCACACTGATGTGTACAAGTGACACTGGTGGTAATTAATGTTACTACCCCACTAGATGCACAGTAGCAAGCACTGCATGTGCCCTCTATATGTTCCTACCTGAAGGGATGTAAAGGTGTATTTAATAAATACTTATAAGCTGAAAGAATTGTTATGTTTATAAATATAATGAATATTCATTGACTGCACAAGCAACTGATAAGCATCAAAAGTTTAAATGCAATTATAGTAAAATTAATTAGAGCAATCTGAAATTACTGTGAAATGCAGTAGTGCAATAAAAAATTATTACCACTTTACTTGAGTGGCGCTTCCATGCCACTGTAGACTTAGGTCTACAGGGAAAAATAAATAACCACATGAAGGACATTTTTTCCCATGGTATAATAACCAAACAACTGCTAGATAGCAATGACTGAAGACAGACTTGCAGTCAGCTGCTCAATGTATGCATCACTGTGTAGAGACATGGTCAAGCCAATTCTTATTCAGCACATGCACTGGCAAACCTGTTTGTAGGTCCTGCATTACAATAATTAAGTAATGACCTCTAAACATTACAAAATGCAGTTTCCATGTAGCTTACCAGTGTTCAGAGGTAGGGGTGCTACTAGGGAGGATGCACTGGTCTGACAAATTATGATTGTGTTACACCAAAAAGAAAAACTAACTACAGAGTAAAGTATGTTTACTCTTCTAACATACAGCCATTCAGATGCAGATGTAGTGTTGCTAGGCAAGTGCATATTAATCACTACATATAGTTGGTAAATCTGTCATAATGTGTAACTAACAGTATTTACTACTGGGTAAAGTGCCACTAATCTCACATTCATAGGTTCATAGGAGGTTACTAGGCTAGTGGCCCTAGAGCCTTTACAAGCCTAGCCAAGTTAATACCAAGTATTCCCATTCATTCTTTTTGGATAGTTCACAGAACGAATTTATGAACACAGCAGGTCTGTGATCAACACCTGCTACCCTTGTCCATGAGCAACATGGGTATCACCCCAGGGGGGAATTTGTGGTCTCACATCTAATTATCTAGGTTGTGTTTGAATAGTGTCAGTGAGGACCTCTGTTTTACATGAAAAGGAATTATATTCCAGAGAAGTGGCAGTCTCTGGGAGACATATCTGTCTCTCCAGCATGTTCTGTTAATGTCACAAGCTAGGTAGAGATCCCTAGAGCGAGTGACCATTTGATTTAAGGATGTGCACCATTTTCATTATGGCATGGTTGGAGACTGCCCTACAGGCCAGGCAGAAGTCACCTCTCAGCAGCCTATAAGATACAGAGTAAAGTGACAGGGCTTTTAGCCTGTCCATGTAGGTCATGTTTTGGAGTCCCTGTATTTTCTTAGTGAGAAAACTCTGTGGTCTCTTCAGCAGTTGTCATGTGAGGTACATGCTAAAGGGTGCATTATACTCTATTAGTGGTCTGATGAGGGTCGAGTACAGTGGAGTTATAAAATCCCCTGATCTGGATGCTATGTCCTTGCTTATGAGGTGTACTATGTAGAAAGCTTTCCATACCATTGTGAAAACTTGGTATCAAAGTTCAGATTGCTATCAACCTGTGTTCCCAACTCCCTGAGTTTGTCTTGATTATATTTTGTTATACTGGAACATTTGTTGTTTTGATATTGCCTAGAAAAGGCACTATGGTTGAGACAAGGACCTTTGCCAGTTTCCAAAAGCCAAGGGTTCATAGGTTCATAGGTTCATAGGTGTGTACTAGGATAAAGGCCCTGGAGCCTTTACAAGTGTAGCCCATAGGATTACCCTGGCATTGTGCCACCTGACCTTAGTTCCCAGTGCCTCTGTCGAGTAAAGCCACTGGTGTGATCCCTGGGGTGAATTTTCTATTTCCCATCCACTCATCAAGATTTCTCTTGAAGAGGGCCAGTGAGGTGCTCTGCTTAGCATGTATGGGACATCTATTTCATAGCATGGGCAGTCTCTGGGTTATGAACCTGTTCCTCCAACATGTTCTCTTGATTGTGGTAATGAGGTTGAGGTCTCTGGAGCGTGTGGTGCAGAGGGATTGGGATCTCTTTAGCTGTAGCATTTCTAACAGAGCTAGGTCAGACATGGCTTTGTAAGTCAAACAGAGATTGCCTCTAAGTAGGAGATATGAGACAGAGAATAGTTGGAGCTTTTTTAGTCTGTCCATACAGGACAAATGTTTAAGGTCTAGGATCCTCTTTATAAGGTACAATAACCTCTTTCTTCCTGGATGCAAAATCCTTAGTAATGAGATGTGCCACATAGAAGGACTTTCTGACCAAAGTGGCAATGTGGTGGTCAAAAGAGAGGTTGCTATCAACCTGTGTTACCAGATCTCTTATAACGCATTCTGTGTCCAGTGGACTACCATCGATGTGGTAATTCATGGGAATTGTTTTTTCCCAAAGGGGATGATGACACATTTTTTTTGGCATTGAGCTTAAGGTCATGGTTCTGACACCAGTCGTTGGTGTCAGTAAGGCCTTTCTGTAGGATGTCAACATCACTTGGGGAGTTAATAATAGCTCCCAACTTGCAATTGTCTGCAAACTTTGTCAGTCAGAGTCCCTTTGTGTTGGCCTGGACTTGAGAAGTAGATATCAAACAGGAGAGGACCCAGGGCTGAACCCTCTGGAACTCCACTCGTGACTGGTCAGCAGTCTGACTTGGAGTCAGCTACTTTCATACTGTGAGTTTTACCTGTGAGCCAGTTTGCAACCCATCTAGTGATATAGGGGTTGATGCCTAGCTTAGTGAGTTTTTCTATGATTCCTGAGTGGGGAATGGTATCAAAGGCCTTGGCCAGATCAAGGTAGGCTGTATGAACCACCTTGCCTTCATCCACAGCTCTGGTGACTAACTCAAAGAAGTTGACCAAGTTGAGCAGGCATGATTTACCATTTACAAAACCAAACTGTGTGGGATCCAGAGTTTGGAGATTCCCTATATCCTTGTTTATTAGGTCCATGATGATGTGTTCCATAGCTTTGCATATCAGACTCATCAGGCTAATGGGGCAATAGCTCCCAGGGACTGTAGTCACTTCTCCTTTGTGGAGAGGGATGACAGTAGCAGTGCTCCATTTGGTAGGGACAAAGCCTGAGGTGAGGCTGTGAGGCTGTGATTGAACAGAGCACACAGGTGAGATGCCAGTTCACTCTGTAGTTCATGTAGAACACAGCCAGGGATATTGTCAGGTCCCATAGAAGCTGTATTCTTGGCCTTAGACAGTGCTGTTTTAACCTGTGGAGCAGTAATACTGGGTGCCTGGTAATCTACTGGTATTGTGACTGGTCCCTGGGGGGGAGGGTTGGCACTGAATCTGTTGGCTAGTATATTGGCAATATCTGTTGGCTCAGTATAGGAGGTACCGTTGTGCAGTAGCTCAGAGCAAATCTGGATATTGCCATGGAGATTCTTTACATAACTATAGAAGGACTTGTTGTTGTCTTTACTATCTGCTGCAATTCTATTTTCATAGCTAGCTTTAGAGGACTTGATGAGGGATATCAACTTTTTGTTGAGACTGACAAGGGAGTTTTTCCACTCTTGGGACTTTACCTTATTCCGCATCAGTTTCCTCCTTCTGTTGTAGAGTTTGTTTATGGCAGGGGACCACCAGATTGGCTTCCTTTTTTTGGAGGAGTGTGTCTTGGTTCTATTGGGTATGGGGAGATCCATGCATTTGTGTATGTGTCCGTACAGTGCATTGGTGTATGATTTGGCTGTCATGCAACTGATCTGCATTTGCATGGATGCCATGAAGTTAGCCACCTCTGTTTTTAGGAGCCCAAAGTTAGCTTTGGAGAAGTTTTTCATGGTGGTTACCTTTGCAGGGATGGGAAGGATGTGGATTTCCAAGATGATTAGTTTGTGGTCAGATCTAACCAGGAAGGAGTTAGAGTAATGGTCGCCCATGTTAGTAATGACCAGGTCAAGGATGTTACTACCTCTATTGAGGGTAAGAACAAGCTGGTCCATGGTATTGGAATTAATGAATTCCAGGAAACGTTGGGCAAGTGTATTGGTACATGAGAAGTTTTCCCAGTTAATGGAGGGGTAGTTGAAGTCACCCAGTATGAGAGTGTTAGGTTAGACCCTAGTATACTCCAGGGTGCTTAGAAATGTGGAGTGTGAGTCTTTGGACATGGTTTTGGATCTATAGCAGGCTACAACCTGAACTGCTGTCTTACCCAATGTTAGCTGCACCTGAAGTATCTCAGATGCGTTATGCTGGGCTACCAGTCTGGAAGTGCGCAGATCTTTTATGAATATGGAAACACCACCACCTTTGGAGCTTCAGTCCAAGTTCTGGGGCCGAAAGATGTGGAATGAGTTATAGCCTGGTAGTGCAGGGGTGCTTTCTGCTGCCTTGAACCAGGTTTCTGTTATGGCACAAATATCAATGTTCTCCATTTTAAGGAGTGCTTCAAGTGAGTGCATTCTGAGATTTACACTTATAGCGTTGAGCAGCATGACCCTCATATTGCATTTGTTTGTAGCTGTTATGGTAGTAATTTGGTCTTTGGAAGACCACCTAAAAAAGGCACTATAGGGGTGGCAAGAGCCTTGGCCAATATCCGGAAGCCCAGGAAGCCATGCTGTTTTGCCTTAGGGGCTTTGGTTGAGTGGCACACTGTTTAGCAGCATTATGTGTCTCGTGATTAGTGTTGTGCTGTGGTGGTCAATTGCATTTCTGCCTTGGAAGGTCTATGCTGTTTGGGTAGATTTTTATAGAGAGCCTGCATGAAGGTGGGTGTGCGGTTTGTGTTTTTATGTGAAGGCAATGCTGGTGTGTGTTCTAGAGGACTATGTGTTCCATGTGGTGTGGTGCAAATGTTGACCTTCTCCTCTTGACCAGCTATTCCGGTCTTGGCTGGAGAGTGCTTGGCTTCCAGTTTGGCTATAAAAGTGCATCTCTCACAAGTCTAAGTGTTGGGAGGTAAGAGGAGAGGGTTGTCAGTGTACATGAGGCAGTTGCTACATTGCCTCAGGATGTCCAAGTTCACCAAATTAATAGGAGAAAGAACAGGAAACTGACCTTTAGACATGCCTGGAGGTGTGGGCATTAATAATAAATACTGGAGCTGTTTCTTTGTAGAATGTTTAGTGCTGGTAGCACTTTTGTGTGCTACAATAATTGCTACAAGAAGTCTGGTAAAGTGCTAGACTAATAAGCTAGTAAAAGTGCAGGACAGGAGAGAACTAGTAGATCTAAGGGAAAAATTGAAGAGTAGACTTTGGCACCACTCAGAAGCTTACAAACAGTCCTGAATATAGCAAATCTGTATCTGGACTAGACTAGTTACAGGAAAGGCAGGAAACATGAGCAAATGCGGGCTTTTAAACCAGAAAGTTGAAAGAGATGGAAAAACTGCCCAAATGGCCAATAAGCTACAATTTCTTGGCCAGAAACCACTCCTCTCATGGTCGATAGGCTACCTAGTGCTTACTACTCCCACTGATAAGCTAGAAGGCTTCTCTCCAACACAGAAAGGCTTGGTGGGCTCAGAAGCTTACATACAGTCCTGGATACAGCAAACCTGTATCTGGAATAGACTAGTTACAGGAAAGGTGGGAAAAGTGCAAACTCTGGCTTTTAAACCAGAAAGTTGAAAGAGATGGAAAAACTGCAAAAACAGCCAATATACTACAACAGGTGAAGACCTTCTCTAGCAAAACAGTGAGGTCTGTCTACCATATCCTACCAGGTTATCAGATACTGAACTAAATCACCCTGGACTGACACCAGAAGATGAGCCAACTGTTGAACTCACTCTTTTTTTTTTTTTTTTTTTTGTGGCATCATCCTGGGTTTGGGTAGGGTACTGCTTAGGGCTAGGAACATACCTGTCTGGGACATATAAGCAGAGAGTTCCATCATGTCTCTCTTCATATAGTCCAGAGAGGTACATCTCAAGTCATTCACTCCAACATGGACTATGATAGAGTCATAATGATAGTTGTTGTTGAGTGTCTTGAGTGCATGAGTGATTTGTCGGAGCCTGACACCTGATAGGCAGCTGTCCGTGACCTTCACCTTGTCCAGCCTGGTGAGGGGGACATCTGTGTGCCTCATTATGGAGTCACCTATAACTAAAACATTTGATGTATTTTGCCTTAGGGGTTTATTTGTTGAGACGAGCACGTGTGCATGTGCGCGCGCGTGTGTGTGTGTGTGTGTGTGTGTGTGTGTGTGTGTGTGTGTGTGTGTGGTGTGTGCATATTATGTGTAGTGGTTTCTTTTTGTTTAGTGGTGTGTATGTTGTGCATTTGGGAGGTATCTGTTCTATTGGTAGGCTTTTAGTGAGTACCTCAGCATATGTGGGTTTATGTGTCATGATCTTATTTTGTGTGAGAGGTGAGGTTTGTGTGAGAGGTGAAGTGTGTGTGATTACAAAATGTTTGATGTCTAGGTTGTTTTTACATGACAGAATTGACTCCAGTTACACAGTTTATTTACATCTCTCACATAGGGTGTTAGATTGCTTTAGGAGTAAATGGTTGTCAGTATACATGAAACAATTTCTACATTGCCTCAAGATGCCCATATCAATCAAGCTGGCAGTAGAAATGAAGGGAAACTGCCTGTCCAATGCAGCAGGATTTTTCTGAATGTGGTATTTGGGGAGGAAGTGGGCTAGCTGGACTTAGTCACAAACAGCAAAAATGAAGCAGTAATTCAATTAAATACAGTTAACAAAATGCAGTGCTGGCTTAAAATATACTCATTTTTTTCAGTGTTTTCAGTGGATGTTTTGGATTTCAGTGCAGATGATCTCCAGACCTTTGGAGCAGTTGAGCAGCTCTGGTAAACTGAGTGCAAACCTATGCGAATGTGAGGCATATATACAGGCACATTTAAACAGTTTTAACACAGTTACCAATGGAAAAGCTCCAAACTGAGCCTTTCTCCAGGAATCCCCAACTCGGATGGGTTCTGAGCTACACACTTCAGCCTCAAGAGTGCACAGAAGCACTCAATGAAAGATGGCTGGCTTAAGAGCACATTTATAGCAAACAGTCTAGATTCAGCAGGTCTGAATCCAGCTTATGCTAAGTAAGGCAAGAAAACACAATTTCTAGATGGGAAGGAGAAAGGGAGAGTCACTTAAAGGTTAAAGTGAGAGTGTTTAGTAGTATAGTATTAGATTACCTGCAGTAGTAACACCTTCTAAAGAAACTGGCAGCTCTTCAAGCAGATTTGAACAGTGGGAGACTATGAAGAGTGTTTCCTATAAAGGATTTTAAACCAGAGAGGTTTGCTTATATTCAAGCACAGGGGAACAGCATTTGCATGATGCACAAACATCACACTTTTATACTAGCAGGATGAAAGACTTTTATAAAGTTAAATGCTCAGGCCAATTAGATAAAAACACAATAACCTATTGACCAGTAGTTCCCACCTTGGATTAGTTGAATTTAGCTGTCTGCTCCCATCACATTGCAAAAGAACCCTCCTAATGAAAAATAAACTGGCTTTGAGCTCAAGTGAAGTAACAAATGCTTTAGAACAGAAATAAGAATTCCTGCAATATCAGGAATCCTGGAAAATAAGCTCATTAACCCTGAGAAATGTTCACAACACACAAAAATGTTGCAAAACTTAGAAATACTTTGGCAAACTCGGAACAGCTTTTGCAGAATACTGTTAAAACAACCTAAGAACAGTACAGTAACAGATAGATAGAGTTTTCTTAACAAGTGCAGGCTGAAAAACAGTGATAAATCCAACAAAATAAATAAATGCTGCACAGAAGTGTTAAACATCACTGAAATAGGTAGAGCAAGTGCAAATAAAATATACTTACATCATCTTTGTAGATCCAAATGTTTTTAGAAGCAACCCAAGTCTTGCAGTCACAGGTGTCCAAGCCAGGCACAAGGAAGCTCTGAATAAATTTCTTTTCTTTGTCACTTTTTGTTAATTTAATCATGATGTAATACATATTCATACATACATATCAATAGTTGCTAATTTAAATATGGTGAAAAAACATTAGCATGTGTCAGTCAGCGTAATGATGCCCACACATGAACAATCCATCTCCGGGGTACTAAAAATAAATCTCACTGGGACATCTTTACTAAATTTCTTCAACATAACCACATAAACTCTGCAAGCAAGTTCATGCAACAGACTTATTTTAAAAAAGCAAGACTTATCTTTTTTTTAAACAAGCCCTTAGTATAATACTTAATCACTGCCCAATGGACAATGAGGGTGGATTTGCCCATTCCTGATTAAATTTACTCAATCAGGCTTTGTGTTTATGTAGTCACAGGCCCACCAGTGATTGTTAGCTTGACAAAAAACAGAAGACGAAGATGTACTCCAGTACAGCTTTGCATTAAGAAATTTTGCATATTGACATACTACATACTACATATTTACACACAGAGGTATATCCAGGTGGTATGTGGGTGTCCATAAATCCTGTTTAGCAAGAGACACATTCAGAAAAGCAGCTATCTCTTGCTCCCCAGTGTTTAATGTAATCAGAATATAAAGTTCAGTTTACCTCTACAAAAGCAGTAACCATAATGAGTGGCATTTCTATGTAACATATCAATCCCATGATATAATAAGAATTCTGGATGCCTTCTAAGAAATAATAAAGTTACCCTAATTAAAGTTGTGGTGGTGGATGTGGGTTGGAATTTGAATGCAATACAAATGAGCAAAGAAGAGCCTAAAACATGACACCACAGCTTGAAACAGTCCCCCATTTCAACTATGTCAGTGATTGTTTTACCTCAGAATTTGCTCTGTCCCACATAAAGTGTAATTTGTTGAGAAAAAAGGAACAAAGAAATGACTGTTGTTATAACTAAACATACCTCTCAACTGTCCAGATTTTCGCACAATGTCCAGATTTTTGACTCATACTTTTTTTTTTATTTCTTCCTTATAGAAATTGCTGGTTTTCTGGCAAATCATTGAAGACTGATGCCACTTAACAATGACAGACGATTAAATTTCAGACTTCATTTTTAATTTAAATTTCATGTGATTGTTTAATTGTTAATTGTTCAATTGATTTTATTATTTAAACTTGAGCATCAGGCTGTGTTTTGTATTCTCCTTTGAAGGCTTTTGCCAAGCTGCTAGAGGTTTTATTAAACTATTGGATTAGTGTTTGGATCCTGGTCATTTTTCCTGTTGTCTACAGTTTGCAGTTTTCTGTTTTTGCCAGTTGTTCACTATTTGCTATGTCTAGTGATCCTTCACTTAATGTGCTGAAGATTTTTAGACAAGATTTCAGGATTCCAGTCGGAGAACTATAGACCAATTTATTACATCATTGGTGATCAAACTAATGAATGGTTAACTCGGGGTGACGAGACTATTGCACCATGGAAAAAGTTTTTTTCAAGATAAACATCAAAGAAGAACAAATAACCCATTTTCCTCTATAGGGCAGTGGGTATGTGGGTCTTTGCCAGCTGAAACCAAGGAAGTGTTTGATAAGCTGGATTGTCTTATGTCTAAAGAACTGGCAGTGCACCTTAATTTTTTGGGCTTGCATCAATATCTTGAGTTGGATATAACACCACAGTTTCTGAGGGCTTTCAAACATCCTACTACACCCTTCGACCTTCAAGACGAGAATGATAAAAGATTTCAGGCTAGGTGGGTAGCAGCTGCACACCATTGCGACATTGAATGGATTAACATATTAGTAGAAAAGGACAGACTTAGACTAAGTTGCAAGAAGAAATCATGGCAGTCTGTGAATCCCTTTCAAATGCATTTGGTGTTGAACGAATGGAACAATGCTTGAATGACATTAAAAACAAATTAATACATTTTGAAAAAGAACTGCTCAATACTAATTAAACTATGAAGAACCAATAAGACGCAACGCCAAAGGGGGCGTTCGATTTCCAGAACAGGAAAAAGATGTGAGGCATAATGGCGGCTCCAGTGTGGGTTCTGAAGTCTCTATAGAATGGGACAGTGAGTTGGGGGATTATCCTGCACTTCCAGCAGCTCAGGACCCAAGTTATATGAACCAGACTTTTTGGAAGGGAAAAAAGGCTGGTAATACAGGAAATTATATTAACAAAAGAACGAGAACTGTTCCTGAGTCGAATGAGACAGATGCATGAAGGACAACAGCCTGTACAACACAGGTACAAACGGATTAGGTGGAACTGACTAAATTACTACCAACCCTGCTGTTGTTGTGAATAATAATTTTGTAAGTACAAAAAGTAATTTCATTGACAATGGGAAATACGTTATAAATCTGTTGGGTTATGATATAAATGAATATGAAAAGGAAGTTCTTAACTAAGGCTTAAAGTTTATACCAACTGTTATGGTAAGATTACATATGTTAAAAAAAGATTTGTTCTGCTTAGTACGAAAATTACATCTTGTAAATTTTTTAAGCATAATGAAGAGAACGTTATTAATCAGAATAGCGACATTTCTTTTCAAAGTACATCAGATGATAATTGTTCAGTCATGTCTCTCTGATTTAGAAAGTAATGAGGATTTGAATGCATATTGTAAATTAGATGCATCTAAAATTGTGTGTAAAAGTCAGTTTATTCCACCGTTTATGCATGAAGGTATTCAGAATTTTTCATCTATGGAGAATTATGCACTGGAATTTTTGTATAAGGATTTTATTAGTAATAAAGAACAAGTAAAGTACAACTTAACTAAATTACAGTGGCAAGCATTACAGAAGTTAAGCAGGAATAAAGAACTTATTTTTAAACCAGCAGATAAGGGGAATACGGTTGTTATAATACATTTTACACAATATGTTCAGATGCGCTATGAGCACTTAAATAATAGTACAAAATATAAAAAAGTGATATAAAAGAATATAAGGAGGCCATTGGAAAGTTCCAAGATTTATTGAATAAGGGACTAAGGTTAGGCTATTTCACAATAGATGATATTAGCAATAAATTTGAGGTTGAAGGATGTGAAATAGCAACATTTTATTGTTTGCCAAAGGTCAATAAAAATATTCATAACCCTCCGGGACATCCAATAGTGTCAGCATGCAATTACTTCTTTAATAACATGGGAATTTTTTTACATAACTTTCTTTTTCCTTTTGTTAGTAAGCAAGCCTCATTTATTAAAGATAGTTCTGATTTTATAGATAAAGTTCTCCCTATACAATGGACAGAGGATATGTACTGGTTAACTGTTGACGTTAAAAGTTTATATACCAGTATCCAACATCAGTTTGGGCTAGAGGCCTTAAGAGTTACTTTGGATGAAAGTCTACTTACATATTATATAACTGAGTTAGTAGAATTTTGTTTAAAAAAATAACTATTTTGAATTTGATAGTCAAATTATTTTACCAATTGAAAGGAACAGCCATGGGGGCAGCTTTTGCCCTCATGTATGCTAACATTATGATGGGATAATTTGAAGTGGACCATTTGTACCAGAAAGATTTTAAAAAAAAACATGTGGTCAAATACTATAGGTTTATTGACAACCTAATCTTTATTTGTAAAGGGGGTCAGGACAAGGTCACATGTTTTATGAATGATCTTCAGGACAACAGATTTTCTTTACAATTTGATGGTCTTCAGTTAGGCAACATAGTAACTTTTTGGGATATTTATTTGGAAGGGGGATCTAATGGGAAAGTAATAAGTAAGGTACATTGAAAATCTGAGGATAATGCCCATTTTTTGGATGCCCATAGTTGTCACCCCGCCCACCTTTTGAAATATCTTCCCTATAGTGAGCTTCTCAGAATAAAACTGCGATGTAACAATAGTAATGAGTTGGATAATGAACGTTATTCAACAGTTGATTTATTTATAAGGAGAGGTTATGACAAAAATATGGTTCATGCTATATTGGACAAAGTTAAAAAGAATATCCACAATTGGTCAGTAGGAGGGAGAAATAAAGAGACTACTAGATCTAGTGTCAATCTAAGTGAGAATCTTAGGAAAATGTATGTTCATAGGTTCATAGGTTCATACTAGGCTATCTGCCCTAGGGCATTTATAAGCCTAGCCAGAATGTGTTTGGCTTTCGCCACCCATTTTAAATTTATTTTGCTATGCCCTTTTTCGAGGTTAGTATACTGTGTCTCTGTCTAACAGTGACACAGAAGTGATACCCGGGGTAAACCTACGATCTCCCATCCACTCATCAAGATTCCTCTTGAAGAGAGTCAATGAGGGACTCTGCCTAACCTGGACTGGGATTTTATTCCAGAGTGAAGGGAGCCTCTGGGTTATGAATCTGTCCCTCCAGCCTGTCCTATTTATTTCAGTGCTGATGTTCAAGTCTCTCGCGCACGTAGCTTGATGGGATTTGGATTTTCTGAGGTGCAGCATGTCCATTAATTCCGGGTTGGACATGGCTTTATACGTCAGGCACAGATCACCTCTGAGCAGGTGGTATGCCACTGAGTAGAGCTGGAGTTTCTTTAACCGGGCAGCATATGGCATCTGTTTGAGCCCTATGATCCTCTTGGTGAGGTACTTTTGGGGTCTTTCCAGTTGCTGCAGGTGTCTGGTAAGGTACATCCTGAAAGGGGCATTGTACTCAATTATGGGCCTGATGAGGGATGAGTAAAGAGGCACGATGACCTCCCCTGATCTAGATGTGAATCCCTTCATGATTAGGTGGGCTATATAAAATGTTTTTCTAACCACTTTGGCCACATGGTTGTCAAATGAGAGATTGCTATCAACTTGGGTACCCAGGTCCCTAATTACTTCTGTACTTAATGGATTACCACATATGTGGTAATTTGTGGGCACTTTGTTTTTGCCAAAGGGGATGACTATACACTTTTTGGTGTTTAGCTTGAGGCCATGGCTCTGGCACCAGTTGTCTGTTTCTATAAGGCCCTTTTGGAGGATGCTTGTGTCGGCTAGAGAGTCAATTATGGTGCCCAGTTTGCAGTCATCTGCAAACTTGGTCAGCCACAGTCCTTCCATGTTGGCCTGTACCTCCGAGAAATATATACTGAACAAGAGAGGTCCCAGGACCGAGCCTTGTGGGATGCCACTTGTAACTGGTTTGGAGTCTGACATGGCTCCAGCAATTCTAACCATGTGGGCTCTGTCCTTGAGCCAGTTTGCAACCCATCTAGTGACATAGGGGTTTATATTTAAGCTGGTGAGCTTATCTATAATGCCCGAGTGGGGTATTGTATCGAAGGCTTTTGCGAGGTCCAGGTAGGCTGTGTGGACCACCTTCCCCTCGTCAGTGGCCTTGGTGACTGTTTCAAAGAAATCAACCAGGTTTAAGAGGCAGGATCTGCCCTTAACAAAGCCGAATTGGGTAGGATCCAGTGTCTGTATGTCCCCAATATCTTTATTTATGAGGTCCATGATGATCCTTTCCATAGCTTTGCAGACCAAGCTAGTCAGGCTTATGGGGCGATAGTTTCCAGGATCCATTGAGGCACCACCTTTGTGGAGAGGGACCACTGTTGCTGTACACCACTCTTTGGGTACATATCCTGTAGTAAGGCTGAGATTGAACAGTAGTTTTATGTTTGGGTTTAGCTCTTCTTGGAGTTCATGTAGGATGCAGCCCGGGACACCGTCTGGTCCCATTGATGCTGTGTTTTTTGCTTTGGAGAGGGCAGCTCTTACCTGAGCATCTGAGATGTCAGGGGGGCAGCACTCTGCTGGGATAAATATTTGCCCTTTGGTGGGGAGGAAGTTTGCGCTGAACCTGTCAGCTAGGATGTTGGCAATGTCTGTGGGTTCGGTGTATTTTTTGTCATTTTGGACTAATTTTGAGCATATCTGGGAATTCCCACCCAGGTTCCTAACATAACTAAAGAAAGCTAATAAATCCAAAAAGGCAGCCTGGAAGTCCGTGAAACAGTTTATTAAAATTAGGTACACTTAAGAACTTCTTCGGAGAATCCATTACTGAAAACACACCCTTAATATAGCTTTTGCAAGTCAGCTGATGTTACGCTAATTCAATACATTTAAAAGGAACAGCATCGACTAGGTTTTACTTAATTTTTTAACATTATTTAAAAAAATACCTTATTATTAAAGGGTAAATCAGTGTTAACATTACTATAAAACATCAGATAAATATCCAAATATAACACAGAATTTAGATATTAAACAAACGGCACATCACTACATTCAAAAACCTATAATAGACAACCTATATAGAGAATTCATTATAAATAACTAAAGAAAGCCTTGTGATTATCCTTAGTGTCCTGTGGTTATTACTTATGACCTTTTGTCAGATGCGGTGAAAAAAATGATTCAATATTATTGGGGCTTCTTATTCAAGTTTAAGGAATTTTCAGATACATTATATAGAGTTCCCAGGTTTTCTTCCCGTAAGGGTAGGAGTATTAAGGATATATTAGTACACACTGGGTTTTCTATGCCTGATTGTAGGATAAATATAAATCCTTATTTAGTAGGTACTTTTCCCTGTGGTAGGTGTATTACGTGCCACTATGTTAGTAGGACATTTGAATATATTAATGGAGTGCATTTTAAGGCAAATGCTATGTTTTCCTGTAATACAGATGGTATTATTTATGCACTTAAATTCCCTTGTGGCATGTTTTATATAGGTGAGAGCAAGAGGGCTTTCAAGCTAAGAGTTCAGAAACATACCAGGGATATTAAAAAATGTAAGCCTGAGAGCCCTCTTGCCATGCATTTTAAGGAATGTCACAATGGGAATCCAGAAGGTCTGCAAAGTACAGTTTTAGAGCATGTTTCTTTTAAAAAATATAGTTTCGACATGAAGAAATAATTATTATACAAAGAAACAATGTTTATATTGAAATATAGTACATTGACCCCTGGTAGCATTAATGCAGAGTGCAATTCGAAAGTTTTAATTTAAATTTCATGTGGTTGTTTAACTGATAATTGTTTAATTGTTTTTATTATTTAAACTTGAGCATCAGGCTGTGTTTTGTATTCTCCTTTGAAGGCTATTGCCGAGGCGCTAGAGGTTTTATTAAACTATTGGATTAGTGTTTCGATCCTGGTAATTTTTCCTGTTGTCTACAGTTTGCAGTTTTCTGTTTTTGCTAGTTGTTCACCATTGATGTTGTTACTGTTTCTGAAACATCGTTAAAAAACAATGACTGGAAACCAGTTCTGTCAGGGTATAAATGTTTTTATTGTAACAGACATCTAACAAAAACTCAGGTGGAGGTGTTATGATAGGGATTAAAGATAGCTATGAAACCTGTGATTATTACATGTACAATAAGAACACCAATACTATAGACATTGAAACTGTGACAATAAAGACAATCCTGGGACATATAACAATTGTTGGAGTGTATAGACCACCAAAGTCAAGTGTAGATGACCTAGAGGAATTCATACATTTCTTGCATGAAACACAGGAGCGAAGAATAATATTAGCTGGGGACTTAAATTTGGTATACCTTCATTTAACTGAACATCATCTATATGTTCGCACTATTGTGCAACTTTAAATGCCGAAATACAATATTTCGGATGGAACAAGATTTCAAAAATGGTAATCTGGAAAACCAGATTCAACCATTTTTGAAACTGAAACATCTCCAAACATTGTTATGAAGGGGGAAAGCCCCCCCTACACCCCCTACTTTAATATAAACTCTGAAATCGCACTACAGTGAGAGAAAGGGTTCATTTCCCAATCTCCACTATAGTGCAATCTGCACCTGAAATGCTGCCTTCCAATGAGTGAATGCCAATGTGCATTCGCTCATTGGAAGTCGAACCATCGTCACGCGACATTTCAGAAATCTGGAGGTTGTACTTTCTCACTTTGGTGCATCGTACAACCTCCATTCACATAAATAAAGGTATACCGTTAAATTTACCAGAAACAGACTAGAATAATATTGATTCTAGAACATTAGTAAGGAAATTATTCACAGCATATATTTAGGAACAAGAACTGCTTCAGATCGTAAAAAAACTTACCAGGAGACGGAACATACTAGACATTGTTTATGTTCCCAAAAAAATTACTGTAACTTCAAGTCAAGTTTTACCACCATTGATATGCAGTGATCATGGGGTTATAAAGGTTAATTTGTTGCTACATAATTCTGTCAAACTGAAATTTAAGCTAATGCACAGAAGGTTAATTGCAGATTATATGGAAGCAAAACAGTCACTATGTAAAACTAAATGGAGTGAGTTTTTCAGTGGAAAAACTGCAGATGGAATGTGGAAGGTTTTGAAAGAGAAATTGCTTGAGTGCAAAAAATCAAAAAATGTTAACATCAGGATCTAGACATACAACATCAGGCGGATATATTTCCATAAGGACAAGATATCTGATTAAGGTGAGAGACAAAAAATATAAGAAATGGAAGAGAGGTCGAACTACAACTATGAAAACTGAAATAAACAAGCTGGACAAACATATCAAGCATAGTATGAGACAAAATCAAGAACATTTTGAAGAAAAAAGTTATATAAAGATATTGAGTATAATAGGAAAGCTTTTTATAAATACATAAGATGTGAAAGGAGTAAAGACACACAAATTGATAAACTGTGTGCAGATTCTAAAATGTATTCTCAGACACAACAGATCACACATATATTTACAAAATCTTAGGCAAAACAGTTTGGCTCCACGAAAGGGGTGGTAAGTTGTCTTAGTGACATCCAGGTAACCCGAGATACTGGAATCAAATTAGATTATATTGAAAAAGAACTGCGCAAACTGGATTCAAACAAAGCACAGGGAGGAGACGGAATTAGTAACAATGACCTGAGAACACTTCAGCAAGAACTTACAGTACCATTATATCTATTATTCACTAGGTCATATAAATATGAGGAGATTCATCAAGATTGGAGACATGCACTTATTACACCTGTTTTTAAGGGAAAGGGGAGTAGGACAAATCCAGAGTCATATAGACTCAAGTCTACTTTCATGTTCTGGACAAATAATGGAGAAGGTAATATTGGATAGGTTATTGTCAGAACTGGATAGGTTGTGACTTGAAACCATATATCAGCATGCATATGTTGAAAACATATCTATTATCACCTGTAACATGATGTTCTATAACAATATAATAGCCATGAATGAAAAATTGTGCTGTGATGTAATTTATATAGATTTAACTTCAGCATTTGACAGGGTCATACAATAATACTGATCAATAAATTAGTACAACTACATATTGATGTACTTACTCTTGATAAGATGCATAGATGCATGGTTTACAAATAGGACATGGCAAGTATCATACAGCAACTGGACAAGCAAAATCCTTGGTTACAGCCAGGATGCCCCACTGGGTTCTGTCCTAGGCCTTACTTGTTTAGACTGTATCTTTCAGATCTAACTTTTTTCATCTGAGGTGTTCTATAGTTTATATTCAGATGACCTGAAATTGGGTAAACAGATTACATGTTTTACTGATAAGGCATGTCTGCAAAATAACTTGACAAAATTGACCATTTGGGTGCAGGAGAATAATATGCTGATAAATACATCAAAAACTAAGCATGTGAGATTTGGTAGGAATAAATTGAAAGGTTAATATTAAATACAGCACACAGTGATTGAAACTGTAGACTCATTTAAGGACCTGAGTAAATGGGTAGATTTAGGTATGAGTTTTTCTAATCATATCATCCAATTGGTTAATGATAGTTATCGAACTATAGGTTGTATAAAAAGATTTATAAAGTCTAGGAAATCAAAAATAATGAAGTCATTGTTAAGTTACATTAGACCCAAACTTGAATATGGAATAACAATATGGAACCCCTATATGAAAACAAGCATGAGTAAACAGGAAAGAGTACAACAGAAATATACCAAGGATATCCATGGATGTGAAAATTTAAGTTATTATGAAAGACTAAAATATCTGAACTTGTACAGTGTTTTTTACAGATATCTAAGAGGAGATCTTATTCAGGTATAAACGGCATTTAGTGAAAACTACCTCTGGGAATGTTTGGGGTTAACAAAAATTACTAGAGAATCATCAGACAACCTATGTAAGAGATTCTATAGGAATGAGAAGTGTACTACTTGGTTCTGTGACACAGTAGCTAATGCATGGAACAGACTACCAAATTACATTAAAGCAAGTACTAGTTTATATATTTTTAATAACAGCCTGGATACTTATTATGGGAACAAGTGTTTTGGTATATTGGCAAGCCAGAAGGGCATTAATGCCCATGCTTGAAATATTTGTATGTATGTATCATTAACTTTCATAATATGTATAAACATATTGCTGTTTTTCCCATTTGTTTTGATATCCTTAAAAACTACCCCGCTCGCAGACATTGCATCCGTTTTTTTTTTGGAACAGTACCTGTGTGAGAACTCCATTCACCTCATTCTGTTGCCTCTCTCTCAAACATAAGGGGCGGAAAGTCAAAGGAACTCTGCTCCACTCCCCACAACCTTCAAATAAAAGGTGGATGGGGGCATGGCTAGGATGTAGACTGGTTGGCAGCATCTTTTCTCAGCTCTGCACTCAAAAGATATTTCTGACAGGAATTTTTAAAAACTAGATATTGTAGACAAACCTATTTTGTTGAATTACTTCTACTAATATCACTAGAAGTCTACAGTGCAAAGAATTTGGCTTTAAACATTATTTTTCCTGTCAAAAACAAGAAGGAATGTATCTGAATCTACTGAAAATGAGCTTTTCTAAGCATACCACACAGGACCAGATGATGAAAAAGGAGATACAGTTTTTATTAAATGCTATACAAGACTTGTCAGTGAAATTTGACAAAATGAATACCAAACTGGACACTTTTGAGGAGAGATCTACAAAACAAATACAGCAACTACAAGAAATAATGACGCAACAGAAGTCTCAAATAGCTGACATAAAGAGATCCTTAAATGATACTGAGGGCAGACTCTCAGAACAAGATCTTCAGCTACATTTTTTATCACAACAAAATGCTTCATTACAAAATAAAATAGAGGATCTAGAGAACAGGTCCAGACAAAATAACCTTCGCATCTATGGGCTACCATAGAAAACAGAGGGAGATAACATGGTGACTTTCCTTACTACCTGGTTACCAGAAGTTTTAAAATTGCCTGAAGCTCTTTCTTATGGAATTGAAAGAGCCCACAGATCCTTAAGAGCTGCTTCATCAACCATCAAATCAAAAATCACCCGAGATCAATAATAGTAAAGTTTTTTTCATCACAGGACAAGGAACTTATTTTAAAAACAGCATGGTCAACTTCTCCAGTTAAATACAAAGACAACATAATCAGATTTGATAATGATTATTCTGCTGGAGTTATAACTGCAAGAAAAGAATGTCTCCCTCTGATAAAGGAATTGAAAAAAGACAACTTAAAGTCCACTTGCTGTTCCCTGCAAGAATAAAAATATTTTTTACTGAAGGTCCTAAAACGTTTGACACTCTGCAAGCAACAGTTTCTTATCTTTCAGCTAATAAAACCTTGGATAATGTGGAAGAAATGGATTTCTCCCAATTTGGGGTTAAGCGTCACTTAGAAAAAAATGAATGGAGCACTGCTGACAAGAAGAAGAAGAAACGATAAAAGACATATGAAAAACACAAACATTATTGTCTTCTATTTGCTCTGTAAGGCAAAAAAGTTCTTTGAAAGCATTCATGCTTTACACGTGTCAGTCTTTGAAACAATATAAATACAAGATAAGCAGGACATTTTATAACTAAAGCAAACAACCCTAAAGAAAGCAAGGTAACATAGCTTTCTCTATTACAGTGTAAATACTTACAGTCATGATTTTTCTAACTCTAAATGATGTTTAGATAGTTCATTTATAAATTACCTGCCTTTTACTGCTAGTATAGAATATGATGTATTTACACTGACATATTAATGTGGTGTGTTTAAATGAGCATGATTCCTTTTTATATTATTTACACTAAGCTGCATGAAATATCTAAACTGATGTATTTAATACACATAATAATATATAAAACTGATAGTAATAACTGTCAAAAAGTGCCTTGAAAAGTAATTATCTATTCTTTGATGCTAAAAGTGCCTTTTTGACTAACAAACAACTGTTTGGCTTGTATATCTGCCCTTAATGTTAAGAAAACTAATAGAAGTTTAATGAGCTGGTGTTCAGTTTAAAAAGCCCTAAAACTTCACTTACTTTGTTTTTGTCTTCCGGCCATGGTCACGAGCTGGGAACTCTTATTTTACCACCCCTGAATGAAAGTTCTTCAGTTAGAATCCATTACAGTGTGTTAAACCTTCTAACAGCACAAAATGAAAGTAAACAGTAATGAGTGATATCAGCACTAAAACAAGACAGTATGGGTGTGGTGTCAGCTCCTAAGCTACTTAAAGTAACCAGCACACTATTTATGAGATGGCAAAGTGCTTTTACAGTTTTAACAAATATTAAAAGTACACTGAAGTACCTAATTAATTTAGAAGGTATCAACACATACATGATGTTTTATTATATTGTAATATGTGTTATTCATTTTGAATTGTACACATAAACAGCACACAAAGCTTAAAAAAAAGTATATCACTTGGAAGAAACTGTATGAATAGTTAACACATACAGACTTTACTATAATCTTTTATGATAAGATCACCCACGTAAATTACTATAATTTAACTTAATTTTATAAAAATGTAATATATTTAAGTCCTTGACTGGAACTATATAACATATTTGTAAACACACTGCAGCTAGTGTACTCAACCTTAAGGATAGTAAGTCAATTAAGGTTCATGAATGTAGCTATGTGTTATTAGGCATTTTAAGGGTAAAAAAGAGTTGCTGTTTAATTATCAAGATAATCTGTAAATATTAAAATGTTCAAGTAGCACAATCATTAAGCAGTAATGAGCAAGAAAAAAATCTCAGTCTTGCTTATGATATTGTAATATATATATATATATATATATATATATATATATATATATATATATATATATATATATATATATATAGGAAAGAACTGCTGAATTATAAGTATGCTTTTATTAAAGGCAAGTTATATTAATATTGAACATCCTCACTGAAAATGAATGGTTGTGTAGAGATACAGTAACTCCCATTATATAACCAAGGCTAAAGAGATTGCCTTGGATGTCTAAATTGATAAGCCTTGAACCTTAGATTGCAAATAGACATGCAACATACTTTTACTTATAATACTGAATATATATTATATAACATCACAAACGCTAAAGCCATTGTCAGCTACATCTCATATCAATCAGCATTAAAATATGATTTGAATAGCATAGGCATTTACTAACATATTGCTGTTGGTACCTGATATGCATATAAGTAACAGGTCTAATTTCTGTCTATGAAAGTAAATACCAGGCTGTGTGCATTTGTTAATTATGAAACAAGAGCGTGCTATCTATTCTTTTTAATATCCTATAGGTATGTACTTGTTAGAGACACACACATGCTGCAAAGCTGCTAGTTATTGCATATTCATTAGTATATTTCTGACTACAGTGTTGTAAATATATGGTGTGGACCACTTGAGTTGAGAATATGTCTCTATATTGGACATGTTCTCTGTTTGAATGTTGTATATTATCTATAATATGATATGGAGTAACCTCACTAAATTCAAAGAAGCCACAATAGAAACAAATATTTATTAAAAATGGAGAATAGAAGGATGAAGAGAAAAATGAAGGAAAATGGTTGATGGTCATATAAGGTTATCTTTTCCTGTGTATGTAGAAGAGTTGACAGTAATAAGTACCAAACAATTGTGTTATAGCATATTTAAAGCCTACTTTGCTTCTCATATTTTCCAACCTTACAGTTATAATGCTGCAGATAAATCCTGTAATATCATAAGGAGTATGAGTTGCTATTTGACATATGACATATGTGGTACACTAGCGATGAAATATGCCAGTGGCAATACAAATGTAAAGTTATATTCATTGTTACAGATACTTTCTGATTTAATCTACTTGTGGCATGGTTAACTGATGCATATAATGCTTAACATTTTTTTTTATGTATGCATATATGTGTGTATGTATGTATGTGTGTATATATATATATATATATATATATATATATATATATATATATATATGTGTGTGTATGTGTATGTATGTATATGTATATATATATATATATATATATATATATATATATATATATATATATATATATATAGGTAGACCATTACAATAAATTTGATACCTATGAATGCCACTCACACTATAAGGGAGGTAGACAGCAAGTATATTATTTTTAAGATGCATAACCGTTATTGCTACACAAAAGATATATTAAAATAAAAGATTTTCCTTTACAATTTAAACAAAACCAAATAGTTAAGTATTAAATCTATGTATAGTTGTGTTGCCTTAGTGTTTTATAAAATATTAAAAATAGATAAAGACTGTATTTAAGTAATCTGTAAAGACAGATACATGTATACTTAAAAGCTATATAAGATACTTTTCATTATAAAACTACCATATGGCGGGGAGGATGCTGAAATGCAGACTTAGAGAGATTGCTTGAATGATTAGATCATTCAAGGATGAGATGTTTTTTCTCATGGAGGGGTTTGGTGGTTGTTTATCTTATATTGTTCTCAGTTATGATCTTGTAATTTACTTTTATTGGGTGTCTATAATCTATTGTAATACTGTTGGAAGAAGAAAGAACAAGTCATTCTCTTCATGTACACACATTTACACATTGTTACGAGTATATGAATATGGATAAAAGCAAAGCTAATATAAATCCAATTGCAAAATGTATATCTCTTAATGTAAATGGTTTAAATAATAGCTGCAAAAGGGAAGTCTTTATAGATATTTAAAGCTATGTGAAGCTTAACTAGTATTTTTACAGGAAACACACCTTACACAGGAAGACATAAATAAAATAAACAATAAAAATTATACAATACTAGTAAGTTCCACCTATAATCAGAAGCGAAGGGGAGTAGTAATTTTGTGTAAAAACACTACTTTAATGCCTAAAATCATAAATACGTTCCATGACAACTCAGGAATGTTTTGTCTAGTGACAATATCTGTCAATGAAATGATATATACATTAGTGAATATTTATTGGATACCAGGACTAGGTGTTAGAGTGGCCAAACAACACTTTAGAAGACATTGTACAATATACCAAAGCAATTTAATCATAGCTGGAGATTTAAATTGCATTATAAAAGAAACTGACACAAATACTAAAACTACACGTAAGAGATCACCTTTAACAAAGTTGTTATCTGAGTTTGTTGAAACTTTTAATATAGTTGACATAAATGAGCATGCTATCCCAGATTCACTATTCTTTACACATTTTTCCCATAGACATAATACATACTCTATAATAGATAGAGTGTACATAACAAAGGATTTAACCTCTAAATTAAATAAAGTCAAGACAATTTCATGTCCATTTCGGACCATAACACCATAACGTTTGAGATAGACTTATGTTTCAAGAGAAGGATATCAGTAACAAGAATACCATCTTACATAACAAATCTCAAAGATTTTAAGGAATTTTATATTAAAGAGACACAAACATTCCTAGATATCAATCTTACAAAAGATGTATCTGAAATATATATATGGGATGCATTGAAAGCATACCTATATGGAAGAGCGGTGGGATGGTATAAAATAAACAAAAACAGTGGAATAAGGAATTAATGGAATTACAGTCAAAAGTAGATAATTTAAAGCTTGATATTCAAAATGGAAACACCAACTTAATAAAAGAACTAGAAGATACTAATAAAAACTACTCAGAGACGCTACACCACAAAACAATGATCAACTTAGAAAAAATTAAACTATGTTACTATTCAATGAACCCTAAAAACCAACAAAGAATAGCAAATAGGACTAAAAAGATTATTAAAACAAATCAAATCAAGGAAATACATAATATAGAAACCAAAATGAAAGTATCTGATTTAGAAGGAATACTAGAAGCTTTTAGGCTATTTTTTCATAAACTTAATAATCAAAATGAGAAAACAGAAACACATACAGCATTGAAAGCTTTTCTCAAAAACAATGTTAAAGTTAGGTTATTAGAGGAGCAGGTACAACTAATAGATAAACAAATAACAATGACAGAACTTAAAGCTGAAGTAAATAAGCTAAAATTAAACAAAGCTCCAGGTATAGATAATATCACCCCAGAAATGTTTAAATTACTATCAAATGAGGCTTTGCTGTTGTTAATGAATGTCTTTACATCAGTTAAAAATGGTAAAGACATTCCTCCTTCTTGGAAGTACACATTAATATCACCAATTCTGAAACAAAATAAAGATCCCAGTGAATGTTCATTATATAGACCCATTTCACTTCTTAATATAGATTATAAAATTTTTATGGCAATACATGCTGCTCGAATAAAACAATTACTACCACTTTTGACAGAGGAGGATCAAACAGGTTTTATAAAAGATAGGAACACTTATGACAACATTAAAATAATTCTTTCCTTAATTGATTATATAAATGTCACAAAAAACAAAATAAATGTTATTAGCTTAGACATAAATAGCGCATTTGATTCAGTGAACTGGGATTATCTGTGGTTAGTTTTAGAAGAATATGGCTTCTCAAACAACTTCACTTTGTTAATAAAATCATTATATGAAAAATCATTGGCTTATATAAAACTGGGATCTTGTCTGTCTAAATCTATTAAAATAACTAAGGGCACAAAACAAGGCTGCCCTCTTTCTCCGTTACTGTTTGCGCTAGTCATTGAACCCTTAGCAAATAATATATGTATGGATAAAAATATTGAAGGAATACAACTAGACAACAGCCTAGAGCTTAAAATTCAACTTTTTGCTGATGATATTTTAATTACCTTAAAAAATAATAATAGCAGTTTAAAATCATTATGGGACTCAATTGAAAACTTTCAAAACTTTTCAAGTCTTAAATTTAATGAGAACAAAACAAATGTATTGCTTATAAATACTAATAAAAAAAGATCTAAATAAAAATACCATAAATATATCTCTACCGATAATATAATTAAATACTTGGGAATTATAATAACTAACAACCTAGATACTACAATTGAAACAAATTATAAAGAGACCTTAAATAATATTAAAAATCTAATACAAAGATGGAATAAATTCTTCTTTTCAATCGAAGAAAGGCTTTATATAATTAAAATTATCATATTTCCAAAAATTCTTTATGTCATACAAGCTTGTTCTATGCCACCAGCTAAATCGCACTTAAAACAATTAAATGATTTAATGGTAAGATTCCTATGGTATCCAAAAAAACCAAGGATAGCTATGAAGTATCATCTAGATGATTGGGATATAGGTGGAATAGGTTTACCAGACATAGAAATATATTTGCATTCATCCATTATTAAAACAATATCATTATGGCTAAATACAAAATATACATCAAAATGGAAGCTAGTTCATGAGAGAATCTGGTTAAAATCAGGATTTGTAGTAGCAAATAAGTATACAGATTTCATACCAAACAATTTTCTATGGCTGATGAAGGAATATATGATGATACATAAGAATAAAAATATAAGTTCCAAATACATTACTTATACATTAAACATTTTCCAAAATATTATTAATAGCAATCCTGATATTAAAGCATGGTCATTTATTTTATATCCAGTAGCGTACACACAAGGTAATATAATAACATTTAATATGGAAGTAGTCAACATGCTTAAAGAAAAGGGATTAATATATTGGCATCAATTGCTAAACTCTGGAAAACCTCTGACAATAGACCAGATTAAACAGAAATTAAATATGGAAGATAGTTCATGGTTACATGTACAAGAATTAAGACAGTATATATTAAGCAAACAAGAAACAATGCAACCATCAATAAGACAAAATGTTCCTAACCTTATAGAACATATAATATTACTAACGAATCAACCCATTACTGGAAAGGGATACTTAACCCCTGGGATTCATGAAGCTTGCGCCAGGCGCAGGCATAGCGTAGTCATTATAATGCCAAATATGGTCGTTGAGCGATTCAGGTACGATCCAGTTCCATGTGCACTACTGGCGTACGCCAGAACTGCACAGCCCCCGGCGTAGGTATGCTAATCACCCCATGTGCAGTGTCGCACCATGCAAATGAAGGCATATAGCGATTCATGAAGTGGTGCAGGCGTAGCGTAAGCCCACGGAAATGTAAACCAAAAAACACGGTTTACATTTTCCCAAACAGAACATCGGAGCTATGGAAGAGGGCCAGACCCAGGTATCACAATGTTAACATATGCCAATGGCGAAATACATAGCCAATGGCATAAGAAAAGATGCACAACACATAAATAACAGCATTTAATGTCATGTCCACAGTAACGCACAGCACAACCACATGGCATGTGTGCGGAAGCTGTAACATAAAGAAATTATATAAAAATGTCATAAAATCGCAACGTAATAGAAATCAGGTTTACAGCATAATACACAATGGTAGGCATGGAACACCACAACCAAGGTGCAAGGGTTGCTAAGGGCCTGTGATAGTGTTCAGCGCAGTAACTATGAATTAGTAGTCAATGCCATGCAAATGAGGCAGATAATACTGAATCACAAATGTCCCGCCGGATGAAGGTTGTACCATACAGCACAGTGGTATAACACAGAGGAATGGCTCAGAGGAGATACATGACATCAGCAGAGGGGTGTGCCACCATAGCAGTAAGCACATTGGAGCAATGCAAACTGGCCTGTCCGTTGCTAATCAAAGCTGCAGGACAGGGGTGGGGAGGAATCGTTTAGCTGAGAGCACACATGGTGCCCAAAAGCACATGTGTACGAGGATGAAAACGTGCCCAAAACCCAGTAAGATAGGGAAGGCATTGGAATGCAAAGAAAGGAGGGGAGGTATTGGATTGCAAAGATAGGAGACCTGACACAGCAAAGCGAAGCAAACAGACAGCAGACTGGCAGTAGCACACATAACGCAAGATATGCCAGCTCCAGGAAAGTACAAATGAAAGTAGGCTGCAGGATGCACGCCAGAAAATGGTAGGTGCAACGTGCAGAAATGTAAAGGGAAGGTCAAGAGGTAATCCACGGCAGGCAAATGTAATTCAACACCAAAGGCACCACAATAGTAGTTCCAGCAGTAAAACACATAAGATAACCTGTAGCTACGATCATACATACACACCCTATGACATCATCGGTGTTCACAGCACAATAGTATAAAGTGTGAAAGCACCCAACACACACCTGTGTATTCCCAAACACTGCACCATAGGTGTAAACACACGGGGAACTTTTAAAATGTACATGTTGGGAGCTGCCATAGCTGTGATTCATCAGCATGTGTTAGAGACTGACGGTGTTGTGGAGGATGATGCCGACAACCACTGCAGGCCTCGGAGAAGAAGGAGAGTGTTCAGACCAAGGGTAACCTACCAGGGGCTACATGACCTGGAGATAGTAGAGCATTACAGGGTGGACAGGGACATCTTACAGCAAATAGTGGAGCTGTGCCGGCCACGCCTGAGAACCAGAAACAACAGAGGGGAACCCATCACAGTGGACACGAAGGTATGTTTAAGCCTGCGAATACTGGCCACAGGTACCTTTCAAAGGCCAACTGGAGATATAATGGGTATCTCACAGGCATCAGCATCCAGGGTACTACACCAGTTCCTGGATGCCATGTTACCACATGCCAGTGAGCAGATATACTTCCCCAGAACTCAGGAGGAGTTGGCCAGCAATATGCGCCACTTCCATCGTGTGGCACAATACCGGAGGTACTGGGTGTGATAGACTGCACGCACATACAAATCAAGTCACCACCCGGTGAGCAGGGCAGGCGCTACATAAACCACAAGGGATTCCACTCCATCAACTGCCAGGTCATGTGCAATGCTCAGGGCATTATCATGGATGTGTGTGCTGGCAGCCCTGGAAGCTACTATGACTCCCATATCTGGCATGCCTCACAGCTGTATCAGGTATTTGTCAGGGGGGACATCCCACATGGCCATCTCGTGGGGGATGCTGGCTATGCACTGGAGCCATGGATGATGACTCCCATCATAAATGCACACACACCCATGCAAGAACGCCATAATGAGGCACACGCACAAACCAGAATCATCATAGAGCGTGTGTTCGGGATGCTGAAATCACAGTTCCAGTGCTTGGATACATCTGGTGGAGCCTTGCAGTACTCTCCAGGCATGTGTGCCCACATCGTCATAGTATGTGCCATGCTACATAATATGATCCTGCAGAAGCAGCTGCAGCAGGGACAAAATGGTGAAGGCCCTCATAGCCCACCGCAATTGCCAAGGCCATTACAGTCACAGAGGGATTCAGACCATGAACACACTGTGCCAGCCCCAGTAGGCAGACGGAGGCGTGCCCAATATGCCTACACCTTGGCAAAGAGGGAATGTATAGCACATACTCTGACAGTGTAGGCCCCTACGGACTGACACCTCTCCACCTGCACACACAGTAAAATGGATGGCACACAAACATGACCACCTGTAAATTGTAATGTATAGGTGGCCCAATGTGTGACTCCTACATAGGCAGCCCTCAAACATTCTAAACACAACAGCCAGTGGAACACGGAATGCCAATACCTGAACAGTACATGAGCCTTACAGCATATGGTGGTGCTGTGTGCCTGTCACGTTCCCCGCCAGATATATATATATATATATATATATATATATATTTATATATATATATGAGATCATATATATATATATATATATATATATATATATATATATATATATATATATATATATATATATATATATATATATATATATATATATATATATATATATATATATATATATATATATATATATATATATATATATATGTACACATATGCATATATATAATACAGATAGAAAGGGCAATAGAGGGATATATGGTGATATAGATGGATTCAGCGATATCTGCAAATATAATAGATAGTTCAACGACATTCATAACATCTTGGAGGTACAAATAAATAGGATACCGCCAACCATGGAATGTGTAACATACCGACATGCGTAACCACGAGGCTGAAAGACCGATAGAACACAGTACCGGAACAGTACATCCGCAAGTAATAGTATGATGATATGAAGGGACAGTTAGTCACCACTGCCGGTGTCGCGGTCAACGTAGGTACTGTGTTCAACTGTGTCTGTGAGTGCCGTAGTCTGTGTAAGTGTGCGTTGAGGGTGCCATGTGCATCTCTGTGTGACTGTAATGTGTGTGTGTGTCTGCAACATGTGTTTGTTAGTGCCAAGTCAGAGGCAGATCAGTACAGTAGGTGTGGGTATAGCTAGCCGTAGGCATACGGTTACTACCTGTCCCACAGTAGGAGGGACAGCCCCACCCTGGGCAGGTGTGTCCTGACATAAAACAGTACAAAGGGCAAATGTCCGAGATGGTAGGACATAAATATGTCCCATATATAATGCAACAGTCGTATTTAATAGTTATGCCTGCATGTAAGAAACGTAAATGCTACATGCAATATGATAAGTAGCCAAAGTCACACAACAATAGATATGTAGTGAGGGTAAAAGTATGTGCTAACCTGTGTACTGACCGTGGCTACGTGTTGGCCTGTAAACACTGCTTTGTGTCCCGCAAGTGTCCAACAATGACCATATGAAAAGGTGGCAACCCATGGCAAACAGGCTCTTTTAACAACACAACCACATTGACTGCAAATATCTGGGACAGAAATACAAGGGATAGCTGTCACTTACACATATCCCTTGATATATCGCTGCAACTACGGAGGTATACAAGTAGCAAGCTCAGCTGCAGATGATATAGAAACCAATTAACAACAGCCCAACCTACAATCCTCTAACACAAGTCTACTAACTGTTAGCTCTCTAATTAGGGATGGAGCCCACACACATATATACGGATTATGTAGAAATGCAAGGCCCACAAACCTGTATATGTTACGTACACCCACCGACATCCCCCACACTAGAAACTAAAGCAATACAGACTGTAATAGCAGCACAAACATCCAGTCAGTCAATTACATCTGCAGAACCCTCAACATACCGTGTGAGAGACACAATTAAAGGCGTCATGCAAAATTGCAGGCATTGTATAATGGAACAAACAGCCATGTTACAGGTTTTGTTTGCAATACTCTGTTATCAGACGTTGGGATGACAGGTACACCCACATGTTGAACCAAATACTCTACCTGTCACACACAATCCACGGGGGACATGAATCCAAACTATACTTGTCTCCATGCATAGCAGTTGCAGTTACACATAACAAAACACAATACAGACTGTCTCCCTGAAGGTAGGGCAAATAGGCAACGCCCAAGTGGAGAATCCAATTATACCCCACTGTCGCAGCGTAATTGGCGAATGGAGTAGCTGCACAGCTGATATGCAAGTAATTAGTCACTCAGGAACACCAATTGGCGGGATGAATCCACATGTTACAGGTATCGACGTATATAAGGATGACTTGCCAGACATTCAAACTGTATGCTCATACCGAATACCAGTTGAAACACTGTGAGAGAGATAGAAATGAAATGCTGTAACGACAACAAGGTATGTAGAATGCCCGATATGTAAGGTTATGTATAGCATGATCTGTATTAATTAGTTTTACTGTATGTATAGCCTGGTTTGCATTAATTAAACGTGTCTGCAATGCATAAAGTGGGGAAAGGTATTGATGTAGTGATGTCTTGCTGAGCATACTAACGCTTGTAGAAACTGTGCATCCAGCAGTGGGACATAAGGTACACAGCACAGACACCACAAGGGATGCTACATGAGGGCGTTAAACAGAACAAGTTCATACAACCCGCCGTCAGTGGTAGGGTATGTCCAACAAGGACATGCCATAGCAGGGGATAGTATATGTTGATATACTGTCACAGCACGCATGTGTATGGGCATATAACGTTAATGACATATGTAAGGTGGTCCCGCTGTGCAAGTATGCTTTGCATTATGGGATACTATGTGAAATATGTGTAATGTATAGTATTATAGGTAGATATGACAGATATTCTACACAGCATAACAGGCATATCATGCATACCACAGGTATTGTCTATTGGTATGTACAATAACAGGATACATATGGCCTGTAGGTATGGGACATAGTAATAGCATGATAGCTAATCTAAATGGAAGGGCTACCAAGTAACCATGCACAAAGGACATGTAATAGCTTCACATGTTCATAGTGGGGTACTATGCAGTCTGGCAAGTCCATGTGTAAGCACAACTACAGTGTTTACACTAGTGGCACCTCTCTAGGGTAGTGTCCTGTGAACAGCAGAGCCAGGTGTCACCTGCACCTCTGCACAGTACAGCCACTGCAGTGATCCCAGGCCTACATGTGTATCCCAACCACCAAGGGAGGTATCACATGAACAGTGCTACTGAGTGTCCCTGCGTGATGTACATAGGACTTATGTTCCAAAACATGGCGAGTGTCTGGTTTGGGAATGTAATCCACAGGCACATCCCACTCATTGTGCCGTGTGTGCACATATCCATGAGCATGTTGTTCACAGTAGCCTCTGCTTATGTCGCGTATGAGAAGTATATCCATTAATAATGTTGTGGACATGGGCCCTGTCTGATCAGCAGAGGTCACCCCTGAGTATGTAGTATGCAAATGTGTACAGATGTGGTGTCCATAGTGCAGCCACATATTTAAACTGTCAGAGGTCAGTAAACGTCATGGCGTGTTAATGTTGTGGCATGTAAATCTGTAGCTGTTGTGTAAGGTACACCCTAAATGGGGTGGTGTACCCTTGAATGTGTGTAGATGTCTTGAGTTCAGAGGTACAATGGGTGCCTATGTACCAGCTACACACCCAGTACAGATAGGTGTGGCCATGTAGAAGGATATCCATGCCACAGTGGCAATACGGTAACCACAGGAGTGGGTGCGACATATGTGTGTACTGCAAACATGTACAATGTGATATGTATGTAGGGGACTACCATCCATGTGATAGTCAGTGGGTGAATGGTGTAATGCAAAGGTGATGTGCATGCACCTTGTGTCATGAAGCTTGATGCCATGATAGTCATATTATGTATCTGTCACAATGACACCCATATGGTTGGAGTCAGTATCAGCTGGTGGAGCAATCATGGCACTTGGTATGCAGGGGTTTGAAAGCTAGGCAGGGAAAGTCCCCTGTGTTAGCCTGTTCCACAGGAAAGCATATACTGAACATGAGGGGCCCTATGACTGAGGACCCTGGTATGCCAAATGTACCTGACATGTAGTAGGTACTATGGTATGCTGGCCTCACTGTGTGTCCTGTCCATGAGCCACATAGCATAACATCCTGAGACACAGGGTATGATGTGCAGGTGGATGTGTATGTTGTCAATACCAGAATGGGGAATGGTGCTGAAAGGCAATGAGAGGACAATGTAGGATGTGTGGACTCCCGTACCATCAGCAACTGCCCTGGTAACTGTATGAAAGGAGTCCACCATGTGTAGGGGCCATGCTCTGGCCATAACAAGCCCAACACGGGTGGCAGCAAAGGACAGGAGTCCAACAATGTCTCTGTGAATGATGTCCTTGATGATGTGCCCCATAGCCATGCAGAACAGTCCAGTCAGGTGTGTAGGACTATAGTCCCACTCGTGCAATGTGGTGCCACCTGTGTGTAGTGTGATAAATGCTGCTGTGTGCCATTCAGGGGCTACAATGTCTGAAACAAGGCTATTACTGAATATGGTGGCCTAGTGGGGAGACATGTAATTCAGAGGTTGGTGGACATCACAGCCTGGGATGTTGGAAGGTGACATGGGGCCAGTGTCCCAGGGCATATAGAGTGTAGGCCAGTACTGTGTAAGTGTGACCACAGGGACACCACAATGTTCATGTATGGATTGTGGCCCTGTAGTGAGTGAGAGGGTGTAATGTCAGCATTGAATCCATCCTCCAGCATGTTGCCAACAACACCTGGGTCTGCAATGTTCCTGAGTGACTGTTGTATGTGACAGCAGATGTGGGTGTTGCCATCGACTACTGACATACCACCATAATGCCTGGTGGTACACCCCGGAATGTGTGGCAGTCATGTTTACATAGCTAGTCTTGAAGTATGTGATGAGGGACCCTGTGGCCCCACCACAGCTGACCAGTGAGCCACCCCACACATGGGAATGTACACCACTGTGCAACAGCCTACACCTGTTGTTGTACATCATATGTCCATGGAACATGACCACCAGAGTGGCGTTTGTTATCATGGTGTGTACCATCATGGCTCTGTGTGGAATACCATGATCCATGCAGTTGTGTACATTCTAATGAAGTGCACTGGGGTATGTGTCAGCATTTCTATGTGCATTGTCCATCTGCACGGGTGTCATGATGTTAACAACCTCTGTCAGCAGACGTCCGTAGTAGGTGTTGTAGTACTCATGTACTGTGTATGCTGTGATGGGTGTGTTGCCGGGATGTGGCTAACAAGGTTGATTAGCATATGTTCGGAATCCACCAATGAGGATATAACCCCAGGTGTGTAACACCAGCCACATGGTGGTAGTGTTCATGCCAAGGGTAATGTAGGTCTTGGAGGTGGTGTGTATGGGTTGATCCAGCAGAGCGGAGGGTATGACTCATGGATGTGTCAGTACATGAGTAGCTATCCCAGTGAAATGTGGGGTAGTGTCAGTCACACATCAGTAGTAGCTGTCTGAGGCCCACTGTCCACTATACCAACATAGAAGGTATGTTACCCGTGGGGTATGATGTTGAGTCTGTCACTTGTTACAATGTGTATAGCGGTCCCGGACACAGTTAGTTGCACGTGGAGCACCTCTGATGCATTGTGCTAAGTAACTTGCCAGGATGTGTGCAAAACATAGTGGGATATGGGAACCCCTCAGCTGTGGGTGTGCCAGTCCAGGTATGTGCCTGAAAGGTATAGTCTGTCTATAACCTGTCATTGCAGGTGTGCTCTGCAGAGCCTAGATGCAGGTCCCAGTCACTGCAGAGATGTTTGAGTGGTGCATTATAAGGTGTGCCTTGCCTGCGTGCATCACAGAGGAAGATGCAAGCATTGTGTCACATGACCCCATGTCGTGCCTGCCAGTTACCGCCCTGCTGGTGACAGTTATTGGAAACTGTGCAAGACAGGCAGTATAGAAGCAGCAAGAGCCTTACATGTGAGCTATACTCCCAGGGCTGACAGGTGCAAGTCATCTGTGCCACAGCATTGTGTTTGACCAGGACAGCCATAGCGGACGGATACCAGATGCCTGTGGAATGACAATAGGAGCATAGGCAACTGTTGAAGTGACAGAGTCGGTCATTGTACAGTGGTATCGTGTCCGGATGAATGCAAAATGCTCCCCAGAGCTTAGCCCACACCCTCAATGCTATAAGACTGGTGAGCTATTGCATGTCCCTGCACATGTAGTCTGTGAAGTGGCATCACAGGGCAGTCACACTAACATGGAGAATGACAGTCATATCGTACCTGGTGAGGTGTGGCATGGGTGCATAGGTTATGTTGCAGAAGCAGTTACCTGACAGCAAGATGTAAGCGACTAACGCCTTGTGTAGCCTGCTGTGTGGAACTGCAGTGTGACTCCCTACAGAGTCATCTATGACTGGTGTGTTGTGAATGTTATAACTCACTATTGGCTATATGTGATGGGCACACATGAGTCTGTGGGCTATAAGCTGGTGATGTTGTCTTCCATGATGGGGGCTACCTCTGGTGCCTACAGTGAGTATGGAGACATACTGCACAAGTTGTCCTCGTAGGTGTGGCCAGTGGTGTAGATCATGTGAGACTATGTGATGGGTGGGGTGTGTTGCGAATGTTAAACATCCCCAAATGACTGTCAGGTGCAGTCAGGGTTGGTGACACATTACCCCCAGCCATAGCTGTCAACCTCTTGTACCCAAACTGAGGAACATTAGCCCTCATACTGTGTGACAAATGGGCAAAACATGGAACACTTACAACTGGCTTACTAACAGCTTCAACTAGGAAGGGCATATGATGGCTAAAATAGGCTGGTTTTACGTATAAAAAAGATATTCTAATGAATGAATATGATTCCCATCTATTTAGCCATGGCTAGCAGGTAAACAATTTACAACAATGAATGTGTGACAGACCCTTCCAATGTGGAACCTTGAGGAACATGCACCTTTAGAACCCCAAATGAGGTACATTCCTCATAATGAGGTACACCTGAGAGCTATGCCCCAGCACAGCTGCAGAAGTGCATCCCCACAGGCTGTAGTGCCGTATGTTGGGAGGTGAGCATTGAATGTGTACATGAGACAATTGCTCTATTGCCACATGTACGACATATCCCTCATAAAGACAGGCAGTAGCACTGGTATGTGACAGTTGGACATGCCTGTATATACAACCATGTCCCACAGGATATGTGCGTTACGTGTGTACAACAGCTGTTGTACCATAAGCAAGCTGGGGAGTGTAGGACAGCCAGTGTACCTGTGGGAAATGGTGTGGAATGGGTGCTATAGTAATCAGCAGCTCATGACATGCTCACAAGTTCTGAACAAGTGCCTAGCATGACCATACAATACAGATAGGGTGTTGGATAATATCAACCCACAAGTGGTGATGACAGTCATTTAGGGTGGCACCGCACTATAACCCTGCTGAGTATGGTGTGCATGTCCATGAACCATTAGCACTGTAGATGTTAGCAGTACAGATGTACAAGACAGCACAGATATTTGATTACAAATAGCTTTGCATATCACAGGAGTGTTCCACCAGTGGCCTGTTGACAGACTCACAACTACAAAAGGTGCAAGTGACATGTGCACAGCACACCAGTGCCAGCTACAGTAGAACAGGGTTAATGTGTTGTACCCCACCCTCATTATAGCCCATACCACACAGACAAATGTTAGGCATCTGTGTATGTAAGGCTGTGAATGGCCATGACCTATCAGTATAGCTGTGTCAGTGTTGTGAACAACATACAGAATGGGCTGTGTGGGTGAGGTGTGTGACATATGTGCACAGTCTGATGGATGATACCAGCAGTGTCACCACTAGGTGAGCATCCCTGTACCCATAAACTACTACCTAGGCTGTGGTCAACATTATGGACACTGTGTAAGGGATGGTGCTGTTCAGTGCACCCCCTGACATGGTGACGTCCCCATAGGTAGTCATATGAGGTACCCATGTCATGTCAGGGTGCCATCCATGAGCACAAAGATCACTGGACAGGCATATACAGCACTGTGGTGACCAATATTGGATCACATACCACCGTAAGGGGTAATGGCTATGCATGGATGTGCGATACCAGCCTTCACAATCCTCACCTCCACTATGCAGCATGCTGTCTACCTTGCAGAAGGACATTTGCTACACCATGATGATGGACATGCTACATGTCCATATCCTGATCTATAAGACATATGTCATGGACAGCCACCATCCTAATACTAGGATCGCCACAGGCTGGACAGATCCCTGTGCCATATATGTGACATACTCCCGCCATACCATGCAACCCTGTCCATCAAAGCTGCACATGTCATCCCAGTCATACATGGTGTGATGGCCGCATGGTAGATGTACTATCAACTGACTGGATCAGTAATGTGGCACTGATGCACCTTGTGGTGGCACAATGGCTGTCTGTTACAGCTTGGAAACCGTGGCCACACATGCTATGGTTGATAACCATCCCTGCGAATGTCGTCTGACTAGCCATTGTCCCATGTCTATCACATGTGCAATACAGGCGATCCGTGGCAGGATGCTGAACAGTTGTACAGTGCTGTGTAGATGAATATGGCAAAACATATGCATGTACAGGTGTCCATGCGTATGTGTGCATTGTCACTGCTCAAGTCCATTACGGCTGTGTCTGTGTTGATATGTGACATATACACAGCATCCACGTCAACAGTAGTACCGTGGACACATCCAGGCATGTGCAAATAGCTAAGAACACAAGTGCAGGCAAATAGACATGCCCACAGCAAGACAGCATTTACATGGAGTATGAACACTGTAATGAGGTGACACACATATATGGTGATGATATCCAATGCATAATGGGTGTGACATGTGTGACACAAACACATCAGTCGTGTCAGTGTCATGATGCTTTGCAAAGATAACTGTGCAGATGTAGTAGATGTCATAGAAATGTATGTGCAGCAGTATCTCTGTACATCTCTGAAACTGTGACCTGTCACCATCATTATGTCTTACAGATAATGCCCCGTACATGCCTCCCAGCATACACCAGCCAGGAGGATGATGTCCTCATCCCACAGCTCCATGACAACTATGACTTGTTGTTCAGCCATGTGCCACAGCATGCCCAGCAGCAGCATGACCTGTGGCAGGATCTACGCAGGAGGGTGAATGATGTGGGTGGCCATAACTGCACCTACCAGCAGGTGCGCAGACACTGCATGGACTTGATACGACATGCAAAACAGCGTGCCACTGCAATCGCCAGGGAACAAGGTGGAACAGGTGGTGGGCCACCAACCCAGCCCCCACTCACACACACCAAGGAGCTACTGGCCAGTCTGGGGACACCCAGGGAACAGCATCCAGAAACACTAGCTGCCATCATGGAGGTGGGTGTCTCCCAAGCAATGAGCCTGGAGTTGCCTGGTAAGTCAGTACTGCACATATGGCTATTATATCCCATGTAGTTGCATGTGTCACTGTACATTATGTAAAGTAACAACATATGAAAGGTATGTGGACACACATGCTGCATACTACAGTATGCTACGTTGTGTATGCACACATGTGCATACTATATGCTATTACACAGGTGAATGTGTTCACATGCACAGTGCAACCTGTGGCTGTCATACAGTCATGGATAATGTTCATACTGGTGTGTCACCCCTATACAGGTACCTCTGGCGTGCCGCACAGACATGAGTCCATTGCAGGTGAGACTGTCATCAGTATCAGGCATGTTACAGTGTAGATCTATTTGCCATGTGGCCAGTTAACACTTGCACACCTGATGTTTGTTCCAGTCACGATATGCAGGTCGCACCATCCTTCATTCACACAGGCCGCCCATGTGCAATATATACAAACGTAATCATACACCAACTTGAAACCACAGTACTTGTCATTGTGACATGTGTGGTCAGCTGTGCATACAACGGTGGAGGTGTTTTACAATGGAGGCATATGTAGTATGCATTGGAACAACATGTGTGGTATGCACACAGTATCACACAGTGAGCTGTGATATGGGCAGCCCACAGGTGTCACCATTGTGTCATATGCCCCTGCATTGGGTGCACACATTGTGATGTGCCACCTGACATGTCCCAGACATGTAGTGTTCTGTCTGCAATATTGTCACACTATCGCATGACCTATACCCCACATACCAAATATACATCTGCATAGCCCTGTGGATTGTGACATATCTGGCATCTATGGGTGTATGTCATATGGGACAACACAGACATGTGGAAAAGATGCCCATCACACACAATTGGCTAACACATGTGCACACATGGCCATGGGGGATGGCCAGAGACATGTAGCCACACAGTACTTGGGATGTGTATACACCCTGTTGCACATTGTCCACACATGGTCCAATTATAGCCTTAGTTGACTGATTATACAGTTGATGTGGTACACTGGACAACCTGAAAGCCTGTGCACAGCTACTGGAGGTGTCACTGAAGTCTACCATATACGATCTGTTGAACATCACGACTGTGTTGCAGTTATGGCTATGCAATGTGTACATATTATGCATTCTACAGCAACACAGATGCCTCATGTTGCCATGCAATGGCACAGTGTCTGTACTTCACACTGTATAGCAATGTAGATGGCTCACACTACCTTCCCATGTTCATGCACATTTGCTAAACATGCATTCTATCTGTAGGGCATACACACAACACTGCAATGTGAAGTCCATTATGATGCTGTACATGTGTCAGGACACCATTGTGTCAAACATGTATGCATGTTAATGCACATGTCAGCAGATTACATGTCAAGGTCATGTCAGCCATGTGTACTGTTATCCTGTTCTGGGCCACATGGTGTATCACGGGGATGCATGCATACTACCATGATTGTGTGAACTACATGGCTACTGATATGACACCTGCTTGCTGTAATGTGCGCCCCAGGGAGGTATGCTTACTAACACTATTAATGTCTGAGCTGCATGCCCTCTGCTGTATCGCAGGCATGCTGCATGCCATCTGACAAATCACATGCATGGTGTGTCTGTGTGTGTGTGTGTCTGTGTGTGTGTGTGTGTGTGTGTCTGTGTCTGTGTGTGTGTGTGTGTGTGTGTGTGTGTGTGTGTGTGTGTGTGTGTGTGTGTGTGTGTGTGTGTCTGTGTGTGTGTGTGTGTGTGTGTGTGTGTGTGTGTGTGTGTGTGTGTGTGTGTGTGTGTGTGTGTGTGTGTGTGTGTCTGTGTGTGTGTGTTTGTGTCTATTGTACTTTACAGTATTTCTTTGCAATCACAGGTGATGTAGGTGCGTTACCCTCCTGCGGTCCATCTGATGTTAGTGTCCCCACATATACTAGTGGTGATGAACATATGCATGAGGTACAGGCAGGGTTGTCAGGGGCTGAATCTGTGCCAATGGTTACCATCCCAGCTATGTCCCCCTCTTCCCTGCACACAGTTCTGCTGCCAACACATACCGCATCACCAGTGGCCATAGAGGAAGGACAGTCAGCATCTGTTAGCGTGGAACAGGAACGTGTGGTGGCTACAGAAGGTGTGTCTACACACCATGGTGTCAATGTAATGACTGCAGATGTGCCACACAGGCATGTGGCCAGTGCTGCTCGTAGGAGGACCTCTGGCAGACATGCACCTGCAGGACAGAGCGCAGCAGCTGGAATCACCAGACGCATGTTCCAGACTGTAATGGCGGCACATGCACGTGCTGAATGGCAGAACAGAGAAGGGCAGAAGCTGCAGATGGCTGCTATCCATACCCTAAATGACAACATCCAGGCATTGGCAAATGCTCAACAGCAGATTGCTAATGTTCTGGATAGGCAATTAGGTGAAATGGTCGGAATCCTTGACCGAGGCATGGCAATCCGTGAGTGGGAGCTGTCTGTGCTGGAACACCTGGTAGGAGTGAGGCATAGGCCATGTGGACATAGGCCAGCAACACCACCTAGTGTAGGTCGACGTGAGCGTGCCACTTCACATGCCCGCTCCCATAGTGCCGGTAGCAGTAGCAGTGCAGCTGGTGCTGTGCTGTCAACACCAGGACACAGCAGGCCACGTGGACATGGCCCTGGATGGTCTCAGCAGGGACACGGTTCCAGCGGACATGTGTCGTCGGACAGTAGCCACTCTGTACCTCCACCTGGTAGTGCCCGTGCAACCCCAGGCAGGCACAGGTCACATGGCCATGGACGGACACAGTGAGCTATACAACCTGCTCTGTACAATCTGGGGCTGTCAATTATACCCCGTGTAGGTCTCACAAATGGCAGAACTGTGTACACACATGCATGCACACAGCAAACACAACTGTAGGGCTCCACAACATCCACATGCATTCTGCACAGACATGTCCAGTCAACTCACTGGCCCTTACACACACACATGATGTTATCCATTGGTGCAGCCTATGCCCCTGGCAAACATATCACCCTGTGCATATGATGAAGCCTGTGCTGCATCCCTGTCATCCACACCATCGGTGCAGGGTTATGCACAAATATTCTGATGCACAATGTGAACAGCATAGTGAGAGGTGTATGTAATATTACATGTGTATGCATAGTGAGGGATGTGTATGTTGCAGTGGTTGTGTGTGAATACTGAGAGATGTGTATGTGACATAGGTTGTGTACTGTTGACATGCACCAGTCATACCATGTAGTGCAGGTGCAGCATGCATTGTGATGTGTTCATGGTATGTGTCTCGGTTACATCTGTAGCACCATGTTGGTTGTGATACCTTGGTTCCCTCCTATGGTGTACTTGCATGTGCCTACAGGTAGCAGTGTTTGCAGTCCCCCATGTGTAACTGTGGATTACTCACAGGCACGTCTGGCAATAACAGCATGCTACATGTACCCTCAACCTGACTGTTGGACACACCAACATGACACAGATGTCCGCACATATACTGCACCAGACGCATGTGGTCGGTGCCACAGGCTACACTGGACAGAGACGTGACATACATAGCAGGACACATTACAGGTATGGTGACATGGTGCAGGGGTTGTACACAGCGGCCTGGCCAATGATGATGTGAGGTGTCACTTGGTAGCTGGAGGCCACACTGTGCAGCAGTAGGACCCTGTAACAGTACGGGAACATGGCCGTATTCACAGGGTGTACAGCACTATAACGCACACCCCATAGTGTGCAGGTGGGGACCCTTGCCTATGTGGTCATCACCCTCACAGTACTATGCACCCACACAATGTGTCACAGAGAAGGGACATGCACAGGTAGCCAGTATGGCTGGGACCTATGGCATCAACAGGGTTGTGCAATGCATCACCATTACGGGTTAGTCACCACATGGGGTTAGTGATCATTTCCCACCGTATATTAGCATACACCCTCACACCCAGCACCAGACATACATACAGACACACACACACACACTGTGGTGATGACACATGTGTATACGGACAGCCGACATGTGTGATGCACCACACCGGCCGACGTCATGCTTCCTTCACTGACGTATGTACAGATCTCTACAATGATGTACAGGGATGTGTAGCAACTGGGACATATTCCCCGCGATATGCGGCATCCCTGGTCACACATTCAGACACACATGGCAGTGCTGGGAATGATACACCTGCCATATGATGACACGTTTGATAGACATGCAGCGGTATTGACTGCATTATGTGTACCAACACTATATCTGGCAAATGGGCTGCTATATGCACACGGGAGGTTGTAGGTGCTACAGGTGCCATGTGACATATAGTTGTTAACACCTGACCGCTGTGTATGCATTATGTCAGCACCGTCACGTAACAGCGACATAGCGTACTGTTTGCACATGGCATGATAGGATGGTGTGTGACACAACTGTGAGCCACCCCCTGCACACATACATCTAGACAGGTGGTTCACCACGTTATGTTCACACATCCCTCCATACGTGCTGTTTGTATGTCACTGTATACAGGTGTCAATGATGGGTCTGCATTGCGTCTGCATGTCGTAGGTAGGTGCAACTATGTTACGGACATCGGCCACTGCACATGCATGGTTACTGCATGCACAGTACAGATGTCACATGTGTCTCCTGTTGCCATGTTTGTATGCATTGCTATTGTTGGACATGTGTGTTGACATACATAACACATGGACTGCGGTATGATATCACGGGTGTCACAGGCGACCAGTACAAGGGTATGTGTCCTGGTCAACACTGCTACCCCCTGTAGTGTGAGCATTCAACAGACATGGGCCCACCTTCCATTCGCATGTGTAGCATTGATTAGGCCAGTGTTATGCACAAGGTACATCAAAGGCTATGTATGTATGTGTTGTGTGTGCAGTCCATGCACACATCCACACAATCACATGTATGACATATCCAGACGTGTGTTCATTGGTGTACAGCAACAGTCAGGTGTCACAGCTGTGTAAGGGCCGTGGTATGTCTTGAGCCGACCTGTTCATGTATACTGGTATCATTGCAATGCATAACACCTGTTGGATCCCTGTTGGTACATGTGTACTCTGCAAAGCTGGTGTACACCTCTGTACAGCCCAGTGGTCATGTGTCACATGGTGTTGTGGGACCGTAAGGCTGTGTAGTGCTGCACCAATGACATGGTGCTTACTTGACAGCTACAGTGTACACTGCAGTGTGTACATGTGTGACTTGCACCTGTGACAGCTGTGATGGCAGCTGTGTGTGTACAGGTCACTGCATGTGTGACCACCCTGTGCGTGAGGACAGTTATACCTTACTGTGCCCTTCTGTACTCTGCCCTTCTGTGTGTACACTCCATCTGCATGCAAGATGGCCCTTTGCAACAGCTAAGTGTGTGAGCATGCCCAGTATGCTGTTGTGTAGATGGATACACAGTACAGTCCATGTACGCAGTTGTCTAGATGGACACACGGTACATTCCACACTGTGCCCTTCCGTGATTACACTCCGTGTGCATGCAAGATGGCCCTTTGCAACTACTAAGTGTGTGAGCATGCCCAGTATGCCGTTGTGTAGATGGACACACAGTACATTCCACACTGCACCCTTCCGTGATTAGACTCTGTGTGCATGCAAGATGGCCCTTTGCAACTGCTAAGTGTGTGAGCATGCCCAGTACGCCGTTGTGTAGATGGACACACAGTACATTCCACACTGCCCTTCCGTGATTAGACTCTGTGTGCATGCAAGATGGCCCTTTGCAACTGCTAAGTGTGTGAGCATGCCCAGTACGCCGTTGTGTAGATGGACACACAGTACATTCCAAACTGCGCCTTTCCGTGATTAGAATCCGTGTGCATGCAAGACGACCCTTTGCAACTGCTAAGTGTGTGAGCATGCCCAGTACGCCATTGTGTAGATGGACACACAGTACATTCCAAACAGACGTGTGATACTAAGCATGTGGGCATGGCCATTGACATCCTGTATAGCCATGGTGGTCATCCAGGCAACAGATGTCCATTTTCAATGTCACGATGGATGCCTGCATTGAACACACTGGTTGCTCTCTCGAAGGGTGTACTGTCTGTGGCGCATCCCGTATCTAGTTTGTGTTGTAGTGCTCCGTAGATATTTAGTTGGCCCGATGACAGCACTGCCATGTTTGTGTACGTCTATCTTGGGATAGTAATATGCTTTCAGACTGCTCACTCTCTAAACATTCCCTATCGGCATCTTTGCCTTTGCAAATGATGTCACCCACCTAGAAGTATGCCTCTGGGAGTGCTGTGTTCAGTAATCTCGGTAGCGCATTCTGTAAATGCGTAATGCTGTAGTGTGTTAAAGTACTTAGGTGTATGTTCAACTCCCAGCCCTGCCAAGTGTGTGTGTGTGTGTGTGTGTGTGTGTTTCCAGCTGCCTGGGGACACAGTAATGCTTTTACATGCCTCACAACACATACATTCCCTATCGGCGTCTTTGCCTTTGCGGATGATGTCACCCACCTAGTAGTATGCCTCTGGGAGTGCTGTGTTCAGTAATCTCGGTAGCGCATTCTGTAAATGCGTAATGCTGTAGTGTGATAAGGTAGTTAGGTGTATGTTCAACTCCCGGCCCTGCCAAGTGTGTGTGTGTGTGTGTGTGTGTGTGTGTGTGTGTGTGTCCAGCTGCCTGGGGACACAGTAATGCTTTTACATGCCTCACAACACATACATTCCCTATCGGCGTCTTTGCCTTTGCGGATGGTGTCACCCACCTAGAAGTATGCCTCTGGGAGTGCTGTGTTCAGTAATCTCGGTAGCGCTTTCTGTAAATGCATAATGCTGTAGTATGATAAGGTAGTTAGGTGTATGTTCAACTCCCGGCCCTGCCAAGTGTGTGTGTGTGTGTGTGTGTGTGTGTGTGTGTGTGTGTGTGTGTGTGTGTGTGTTTCCAGCTGCCTGGGGAGACAGTAATACTTTTACATGCCTCACAACACATACATTCCCTATTGGTGTCTTTGCCTTTGCGGATGATGTCACCCACCTAGAAGTATGCCTCTGGGAGTGCTGTGTTCAGTAACCTCGGTAGCGCGTTCTGTAAATGCGTAATGCTGTAGTGTGATAAGGTAGTTAGGTGTATGTTCAACTCCCGGCCCTGCCAAGTGTGTGTGTATGTGTGTGTTTCCAGCTGCCTGGGGACACAGTAATGCTTTTACATGTCTCACAACACATACATTCCCTATCGGCGTCTTTGCCTTTGCGGATGATGTCACCCACCTAGAAGTATGCCTCTGGGAGTGCTGTGTTCAGTAATCTCGGTAGCGCGTTCTGTAAATGTGTCATGCTGTAGTGAGATAAGGTAGTTAGGTGTACGTTCGATTCTCAGGCCTGATAAGTGTGTATGTGTGTGTGCATGCTCCCGTCTGCCTGGGGACTCAGGTTATGCTTTTAGACACTTCACACCACAGATATATCCTGCTGACATCTTTGTCTTTGAGGATGTTGACACGCACCTAGTAGAATGCCTGTGGGTCTGCTGTGTTTAGTAATCTCGGTAGCGCGTTCTGTAAATGTGTCATGCTGTAGTGTGATAGGGTAGTAATGTGTAAGTTTGATTACCAGCCCTGCCACGTGTGTGTGTGTGTGTATGTCTGTATCTCTCTCTCTCTCTCTCTATATATATATATATATATATATATAAAATCTATTTTCTGCCCATAACTCTGCTCTTGCATGGACAGCTGACTGTTTCATGTATCGCATATTTGCATAGCTTTCACATACCAATGGGGTATGTTGCAAATCCCAACATTGTCCATGCAACGTCCGTGTTGCGGGTGGTGTTACACGCCCTTACAGGCGTTTGCTGTATATCTTGGCAGACATCTATCCTTGCTGTACTCTCACTGTACTCAAACATACCGGAGGCTTCATGTATCATGGCCTAGTTTTGCTGTGTGCATGGCTGTGGGTATGTCCCACTATCATCATTTGTAAAGGTGACAGCCCTATAGGTACTTCATGTAGACTGCTGTGTCATTTGACATGTCAGCACATACCTGCGGGCAGTACTGAACGTCCTACTGCAGCGCATTTCATACCTTCTGCGTTATCTTGCAGTCGATAATGCTGTTTCCTCACACATGTATCTGTTTCTGATCATACCACTCCACCTCCTAGAGCAAACTTCTGGACAAGGCCTTATCTGATAGTGGGACACATAGGGGCAGTATTGACATGTTGCTCTTACAAACGTAGATAGTTGACACAATAATAGGTTTTGCATTAGTATGGCTTTTCTGACGGATTTGGTGTCTTAATCATGTTTGTCATTATTTCATGACTTCAGTTATCAGGAATGTGCCAGAATGGTGCTGATGTTACCTGGAACATACCAAATGTATGAGGCAGAACTCTGCACATTCTGCGTAAATCTGTACAGTTGTGGAGTATGTGTCTGATACAAGATATCAACTTTCTGACACCAATACACACACTGTATGGCGGCATCACAGGCCACATGCCATTACATTTATATTGCAGGACACACCCACCCAGAGAGTTGTATTCCTCACACAGGCCAACAGCTGCTTATCCACACTAATTAGTCTATCATGTACCGTATGTGTGCGCCGGTATTTGCGATTTCCGTCAGTGGCAGAGCTCACGTACGAGTATGGGGGACTGGACATTGTTATGGTGGCACTGCATGACACCCTGAGGGACACATTACTTTTGTGTCTATTAACCTTCCACATTGACATTCACAGGGCATATGTTGTCATTCACATTTGTCGGAGTACATGCATATGACTTGTACATGTTTTCGCATTTGTCCTGATGTCTTTCTTCTCACCTGTCCACCTAGTATCACTAGTTCTGTACATGTATTTTGGACAGGTTACCTTCATACCCCTAACCTGTACACATTATGGGTAAACGCCCTGACGTTTGACCTTTGCCATTGTTACATTTGTCATAGTAATGTGCCTTTCTGGTAAATTGCTGGCAAGGCATTACGAACTGTGCGGTTAGATAATCGTGACTGACATTTCCATTACATGATTAGTAACACTCATAACATTCATATTCCTGGTTACGCCAGTATTCTCACAACGTTCTGACTTTGTCTGGGGTATATCTAATATAGTCCCTATTTGTATTTCATGTACTATGCCTTAGTGCAGCTGTCTTTTTCTGACAGTTTGCCAGTTATGGTTACCATCTTGGTCGTACGCATGTCCATCCATGATAATCGCCTACATGACACTGATATAGGGCCCTACATATTCCCAAAATGGTTTACTTAATATCCAGTGGATGGTTTGCCCCATTATTGAGAATATAGGCGTGTGCTATACCCACATCACTCCCACGGGGTGGGCCTACGAAATCTCTGCCAAACAACACCTAGGCCCATTTCTGCATAGCCATGATTCCCATACCTGACAACCCTCTACAGTACCCATTACACATGTTTAATGTGAGCGGTACTGAAGTGTGGAGACACTTATATGCACTCCCCACTCCGGATATCAGTTCGTACATCATACATTCTATCGACACATGTGTCATCACCCTTGCACCTGCTACTGTTGCATGTACAGCTATATCATATTTGCTGAGGTCACTTATTTTGCGTCAATGTCGGTTGACACTACGTATGGATCAATTTTTGGGGTCCTGCAATGGACACCTATATGTATGTTTAAAGTGTAGAACTTGCTGGACTGTCACTTTCTGGCCAATGGTTTGGAAGGCAGCGGTTTATTCACCTTTCGTGCATGTCTGTTTGTCTACCCATATTAGCTATAACGTGGCCTATTTATGTACATATGTCATATCTACGAGACATATGTCTGTTGTGTATACATATATACATGTACAATCCTCATTTCATAACTTGCTTTGGTTTACGTCTGTGGATTATGTGTATACACATATATCTATATCCATACCATACCTTTCCACTGTACAGATTGTCGCAGAGTGTACAGCTGGTTGCCTCTTTATCTTCGGTGTGTTTTACATAAACCTGTGTCTATCTGGCAATGTAGTGGCATTTCATTTGAGACTTACGGTGGGAAATACTGGCAAGCAGTTCAGGTTACGACTGCATACCCTTCAGAGAATCCATGCTACTGACACACCCGTTATTCTATCCACTTTCTATGTTTGTTCTGGCACATATCTGGGGTTTGTCCCTATTTGTACTGGTAGTTTGCATGCCTTTGTCCGGTTTCATACTTTACAGGGTTAACAGGTTTGAGCCATGTATATCTAATATGGGGGAAACAGCATTCATTTACTATGCTGTGAGCGGATCACACATGCACAAGTGCACTTGCATTTCCTTATTGTGGGTTACGCGCAGGCACACATGCATATCCTTATTGTGGGTTACATATGTTTACTAAGTCTTTGTGCTTACGTGGGCTTTATTACTTGTGACAGTACCAGTAAATTATCTGTAATCTGGTTAACGGACGTATGCGAAACACACGTTCACCTTTACATATTTAACTGTCTGTACAGCACAGACGCATTCATTACACTTTCACATTATATGTGCTGTAGTCGTAGTTGAACCGGGACTGCATTCACATTGGCCGGATGCTGTAACCACTATACTTTTGGTGTTCTGACTCATTTATATGCATACCCATAGTACATAGCTACATTAACATATGCCTCACCGCTTCACTTACAACACAGGCATCCATTCTCCTGCTGGGAAAAATGAGGTACTACATGTTACACATTCCCTATTCCCTACTGCTCTGGACCCAAGCTGCATATTTAATCACTGCAGTGATATTCAGAACCCCAAGGCTTATAGTTCTGACACATACAGGTCTTTAATTGTCAGGGTGTTCATGTGGTGATCTGGGTTTACACTTGTCCGCCTGGTGAACGGAACTACCCTGACCGTGTTCAAATGTCAGACAAAACATATGGACAGGGTTTGTCCATTTTAAGCATTTTATCTGTGTTTACAGACACAGGTGTTTGGGCACCTGTCAGCAGCTTATAATGTTGGCAATACTTAATATGGGTGGGGGTGGTTACAATACATAATCCACGGTGAGTGGTGTTCCCATTCACATTTGACTATTTCCTGTATTCATTCATACGTGGATTATTATTTTGCACATGACTTAACTATGAATTAACTACAGGTATGCAGTAGTTCAGTCAACATATGTGAAGGTTTGTTACAGTATAAATGTACGGACCTCTGTAATACTCGGGGACTACCCCACATCCTTCACAACATTTCATGCTAATGTACATACTATTATTCTGTGAACTTTCAAAGTTTGTGAGAGGAGTAATTACATCTGTCCCTATTTGTCCATCCATCCTTTTAGGCTTTGTCCAGATTTTGTTGCTGTAATAGGTTGAGAGGTGGTGTCGGTATGTGATTGAGTTGAATACATACTGTTGATAATTCAGTAGGGAGTAGGGTTACCACCTGTTCCTCTTTGCGAGGGGAAGTCCCACTTTGGACAGTTGTGTCCTGCGATGAAACCTAAGACATGGCAAATGTCCTGTGATTTTAAGACAAAAGTATATTTCTTATTTTCTTTACTAGTTGCATGATACAGGTATTTTGTATCTGGAACACATAACTATTATTTGGGATAGCATAAGCTATTCAAATGATATGAAATAAGCTTTTATCTTGGCATACAAGTGTAATTCTGTCCTTTGCACTGGCCGGGGGTATGTTTTATCCTGCATAGTCTCCCAAAAGCATGTGGGAAAATCTGTTATGGTCTGATAAGACCAAGGTTGAACATTTTGGCCACAATTCCAAAAGGTATGTTTGGTTTCAAAACAACACTTTGCATCACCAAAAGAACACCATCCCCACAGTGAAGCATGGTGGTAGCAGTATCATGCTTTGGGGTTGCTTTTCTTCAGCTGGAACTGGAGCATTAGTCAAGGTGGAAGGAATTATGAAAAGTTCCAAATACCAGTCACTTTTGGTCCAAAACCTTCAGTCTGCTAGAAAGCTGAAGATGAAGATGAATTTCACCTTTCAATACAACAATGACCGCAAGCATACATCCAAATCAACAAAAGAATGGCTTCACCAGAAGAAAATTAAAGCTTTGGAATGGTCCAGCCAGAGCCCAGACCTAAATCCAGAGATGCCCTCGTAATCTGACAGATTTGGAGCGCTTTTGCAAGGAAGAGTGAGCAAATATTGCCAAGTCAAGATGCGCCATACTGATAGACTCCTACCCAAGAAGACTGAATGCTGTAATTAAATCACAAGGTGATTCAACAAAGTATTCATTTAAGGGTGTGCACACTTATGGAACCAGCTTATTGTAAGTTTTTATATTTTCTCCTAACAGATTTATGTTTCAATTGAATTGTACAGGTTATAGGTCACATTAAAGGTGGGAAAAGTTTTGAAATGATTTATTGTGGTCTCATTTTTTTATCACAAAAAACTGGCATTTTAACAGTGATGTGTAAACTTTTTATATCCAGTGTTGATTTTATATGTATGAGTGTACTTTCCTCAACAAAAATTCACTTTTTCGAAATAGTATATATGAGTGTACTTTCCTACAACGAAAATTCACTTTTTCGAAATAAGAAAGTACATCCCCACTTAAGCGAAAGTGCACTTTAACGAAAGTGCAGTTTCGCTTAAGCTCACTAGTCCAAATCTACCGCACTGGAATGGAGGACATTGAAAAATGGGCTATGTCCTCCACTATGGTGCGATAGTCACAGACCTTAGGGTTAGGGCTCAGCTCAAGGTAAGGGGATAGCCGTAGTAACTATCACCTTGCCCTAACCCTAAGGTCCGTGACTGCTAGCCCGTTCGCTGTAGCGGGTTTGCAAGAGTGCACTTTCATGAAAGTGCACTTTCGCATTAGTGTGGGTGTACTTTTGAAGTTTGAAGTAGTGAACTTTCATTCTTCAAAAGTACACCCATTATATATATATATATATATATATATTTATTGTTCACCGGGTTGGTCCAACTGAACCAAAGGCCCATTTTCAGTGGAGACCCGAGGATAAAAGCTCCAATTACAATTAGACATGTCAAAAAACAGTAATTAATATGAACACATATATGTATGTGTGTATATATGTATGTGTGTATGTGTATATATATATATATATATATATATATATATATAATTGTTCTCCGTACCTCTGGGTTTTGTTTTATTTTGTAATTTCACTCTTTCTGATTATTCTTCTCATTTGATTTGAAAAATACTATCCAGTGTCTTCCTGCACTGATAATGACCAGGAGGTTGTCCTTGAATTTTTGAAGACTGACCAGGCACAATCCATTGCTCACAAAGAAAAGTTCAGATAGATTTCTTGCTCTTTTTTTTCTGAGCTCTGCTCGCCCGTTCTCAAACTTTACCTTTTGCTATATATACATATATATTCATACATATATATATATATATATATATAATGTGTGTATATATATATATATATATATATATATATATATATATATATATATATATATATATATATATATATGCGCATGTGTAAGACAGGGAGGAAAGTGAGGGACATGTGAAAGGTTAATATCATAAGCTATTTAAGATCTGAGAATGGGCGAGCAGAGCTCTTTTAATTAAAGACAGGGAAAATGCTTCCAACAGTTTTTACCTTGAGTGTTTTTTCACTTGGGTTATACATTTTTTTGTCCGTTTTAAAGATCAGGACATGCTGTGGATGTGCAAATACTGTGTGTGACACCGGCCCAGAGAAGCTTTAGTCTGTTCAGGCTCGGCACATCTGATAATAAACTGTGGAACATTGTGAGAAATCAGAGTTTATGATGTCAGTGAACAAAGCAGACATATTTAGCACTTTTGAATCCTTGGTGACCTACAGTCTTGGATGACCACTGTGTATCTAGTATGTGTTTTCCTCTGTCCCTTTCTGTCATATGGGCGAATGATGTAGTAGTACATTCTGTCGCTATTCCTAGTTCCATTTAGTTCCTCTTACAGTGGTATTCCAAAAATAAACAGGATCATAGAAAGATCAAATGACCTATCCACTGCAAGTTGGCCATGGTGGAATTTTGGGTTAGTTTGTATAAAAACAAATGCATCTGATTTAATCAAATTGTCAGGTGCGTGGGCAGTAATGGAGTTTCAAGTAGTAGGTCTCTCCATTGAAAATACAGGAATCATTCCACAGTTTCCACGTGAATGGACAATGACATCTTCATTTCCTTCACTGAAAGTCTGCATGCTTCTTTCTCCTTTAGCAATAGGATGTCAAGGACCAACAGTAGAGTGAGGGATACTGTCTTCTTTCATACAATGTTGAAAATCCTCAAGGTACAAATTGAGTATCATTATGGGTCTCATGTTTTCCAGCACAAAAAAGAAAATCGGATACTATCAGTTTCTTCATCCTAGAAACAGTGGCTTCAGAAGTGTGTTCTGGCAATTGGAATGTCTCTGACTATTGTGAACATGCATGCATCAAGACCAGGAGTATTTGACTTAAAAGGAGTTGGTCAAATCTGTATGCTTTATTGTATTTAGAAAGGCTTGCATGAAAGGTTTCTCCCACTTTACCAACTGGTTTTAGCCATCACAGTCATATGTATGTTAGGAGTTTTATTTTCACCATTCCGGGGTGCCCTTTATAGCAGTCTTTGTTTTAATAGCACGGTTATTGTGGTTCTCCATATGACACAGACTTTTCAGTTCATGTATTTTTTCATGAAACACATTCAAATTGTTCTCTCTCCAGAGAGGCCAGACCAACCTTCCATTTTTAAAAGCATGCATTTTGTTTTACTGCATAAGCCCACTGTTTTGCCAATATCTTTGTAGTTGTGTCCTGTAAACATTTGCTGTGTGGCTTTTACTCTTTCACATAACACTTTACGCTAAGGTATAGATGAAATACAGTGTAAATCTGCTTGTGGTGGTGACAAAACACTATTGTTTTGGGCTGACATCATACAGTAGCTCATATTCTACATAGCCTCAGTTATGGAGTCCTTCTGCAAGAACATACATCAGTAAAAAAAAAAAAAAAAGCAGTTATAATGGATTAGAAAATATCAGGAATGTTGGGGGAAACTTTACCATATGAGGAAGAGCAGTTTATCTGCACAGATAGTGAGACCTCTATCGACCATTTTAGTAACCTCATATCTTTCTAGACGTAGACTGCTTGAAGGGATACAGTACAAAATAAAGTCATGCAGGGAGTGTGCTGGAAGCTGCATGAATACACTCTAGAGTGTTTGGGTATAACCTGCATACATACCTCGTTATCAAACTGAATAAATAAAATAAATACTTGTTACCTGTATGCAGTCTGGCAGATTAGGTCTGCGAGTTAAAGCAATGAGCTGTTAATGAACTCCATCCTATTGTTCTGGTTTGATTCCCTCATTTCCCATGTGTATACCATGTGACTGTTGGTAAATCGCTTAACCAGGCCACCTGGGTTACTCCTGAAAAGGGGCATTTCTGGCCAATGGACTTACCTGGTGAACAAATTACTAAATAAATAAAGTACCTTAGATGAAGAAAAGTACAGGGAGCACTTCGTCAAATGTCACCAGGGAAATAGTAATGCTTAACATGTTGCAGGAGCCATACGCCAATAATAGGGCAGTACAGGTAGAGGAAATGGTGACCTTGAGGCAATTTAACTTTTTTTTTATTATTTTAATGAAGAAGATGTAAAACTATGAAACATTCTTTAAAAGAAGGTTTTAGGTTTCAAAACAGTACAGGATTTTAAAAGTGAATAAAGGAAATGTTGGAAAAGTTCTGTAACAGTAAATTGCTGTTTATGATTTCCAACTTACTCAATGCAAAGGCAAACAAACTAAATACATTGTCTTTCCAGGTGTAATTGGTATTTTGTGTTAAAATCTCCTTTAACCTAGAAACAGTTTTGTTTATATTTTTGTTTATTGAATTTATTAATGGGATATATCACTGATAATTTCTGACCATTTTCAGTCCTGGGGAAGATACTAAGTATTAGAAAGGTAAGTACACAGTGATATTACACGGATATCCTTTGAGGTATAAAGGTTGCTAAAAAACTGAGTCTGAATTTCTTTCTTTTCAGGTCCTTGCTGAATCCAGGGCTGTGTTACAAAGTTTCTGTGCTTGCCCATGCCTTACTTGGATAGAAGGAAGTTTCTCTGTTCACCAGTGAGAGTGGGGAGCTTTGAGCAGCCTATCTTGTCCTTGGAGGAGTGGTTTCTGCCCAGAAATTAGTAGTTGATTGGCCATTTTGGGCTAATTCCTAGCTCTTTCATTTCCCTGCTTTAAAACTCGCTTGTGCACAGTTTTGCTTGCCGGGCAGTGCCAGTTAGCTAGGGTTAAAGTGTTCCCGGCTCCACAAAGTCTCCTTTTCAAATTTTCCCTTGAAAGTAGTCAAACCTTCAACTTAATCACTCAAACCATTCACTTTACAACCTAGCACTTGCTCATAACTCATAGCAAGCACTAATAAACCCTAGCACTAGACCCTCCTATACTACAAGGCTCTCTATTCGTCCCTACAGGACAATCAGCAAAACAACCCACCTTATCCTATCCAGGCATTTCCTAAGGGCAGTTTCATGCGTACTTTACCTCTAGTCCAGCTGGTGAATCTGGGCATCTTGAGGCAATGTTACAATTGCCTCATGTACACTGACAACCCTCCCCTCCTACCACCCAACAGAAATATAAGCGAGAGATGCAATTATACAGCCAAACTGGAGGCCAAGCTCTCTCAACTCAAGGCTGAAACAGCCAGTCATGAGGGGAAGGGAATTACTTGCACCACACCACCAGTCTCACATAGACCTATCATACCTGCACCAGCAAAAAAAACACATAAATACACAAAAACATACTCGGAGGCTGTAAATAAAAATCTGAAAAGGCAGCAAAGACCTCCAAAGCAGATATCCAAGCAACCTCCACCACCCCCCAACACAAACCACAAAACACATACTTCACAAAATCAGTGTGCCATGCAATCGCAGCCCTTGAGGCCAAATAACACACCCAACACACTCGTAATAGGTGACTCTATAGTCAGGCACACTGAACAAGGAGAAGGTTACTATAAGCTGTCTGTCGGGTGCCAGGATCCGCTACATAACACAAGCACTCAGGTCACTACAAAAAAAGTACAAATATGACTCTGTCATTGTCCATTTTGGGGTCAATGACCTGAGACGTACCTCCCTAAACTACAGAGACGTGGAGGAGCTCTCTGATCATGTAGCCCAGGCCGGTATGACCCTGACCCTGAGTAGCATACTGCCGTCACCTAGAATGATGCCACAGTATAAAGACAAAATGATTAATTTCAACAATTGGCTAAGCTTCTGGTGTCATTCTAAGGGGATCCAGTGTCTGTCAGCCTGGACTACATGACAAGAGACGTGGAGGAGCTCTCTGATCATGTAGCCCAGACCGGTATGACCCTGACCCTGAGTAGCATACTGCCATCACCTAGAATGATGCCACAGTATAAAGACAAAATGATCAATTTCAACAATTGGCTAAGCTTCTGGTGTCGTTCTAAGGGGATCCAGTGTCTGTCAGCCTGGAATGACATGCTCAACAAGCCTCGTTGCTTCACTAGAGACGGTTTGCACCTTTCACTTTTAGGATTTTGAATACTGGCCAAGGCTCTTGTCACCCCCATAGTGCCTTTTTTATGCAAGGCTCAAAAGACAAACCCACCTCCTTTAAATAGCACAAGAAACCAAAAACTGTGGGTGATGCTACTCAATGCCAGAAGTCTAAACTTCAAAATGCACACACTTGAAGTACTCCTCAGTATGGAGGAAATCGATATCTGTGCAGTAACAGAAACCTGGTTTAAGGCTTCATAGAGCACCCCAGCACTACCAGGTTACAACTCCTACCATGCTTTTCGACCACAGAACCTGGACCGAAATACAAAAAGCAGGGGTGCATCCGTATTCATCAAGGATAGAGTACAGTTGTGTACACTTACCATAAATGTAGATGTTCGAGTGTATTCACTGTTGCAGTCATTACATTTGGGTAATCTGCTGGCAGGTTGCCCTCAGTCGGCCTGAATTCCAAAGTCTTGGGTGCTGCGTCGGTTGCTGTCTTCTCTTCCATGACGTCAGGTCGTCAGGGGTATAAAACATGCAGCGAACGCCATTTTCTTTAGTTTTTCTTGCCCACGATGTCAGGTGCCCCCAAAAAGGTAGCAATATTTTATTTATTTATATATATATATATATATATATATATATATATATATATATATATATATATATATATATATATATATATATATACACACACACACACACACATGTATCGATATAAACTTTACCTTCATCTACAAGCAAATACACCACATAGGTTGTAGAAGATAGTGAAGGAAAGAAACTTCAGAATGACAAGGGGAAGGCGGGAGGGTAACCTGGACTGCAACAGTGAATACACTCGGAACAGCTACATTTATGGTAAATGTACACAACTGTACTATATTCTTCGTGTTTCTCTGTTACAGTCATTACATTTGGGTAGAATACCAAAGCTATGGTTGGGAGGCTGGAGCTAAACAGCATTAAGTGTGGCTATAAGGCCCTGCAGCACTGCAGTGGCAAAGCCTGCCCTGGACTTAGAATAGAGCGGCAAATGGTAATGCTTTGTAAAGGTGTGAACAGAACTCCAAGTAGCAGCCTCTAGAATGTCTTTGGTTGGTACTCCTCTGAGAAAGGCTGCTGAAGTAGCTGCAGCTCTGGTGGAATGAGACCTAATGCCCTTGGGCACAGGTTTACCATGGTGTAAGTTGCAGAAACGGATGCAGTGGCTTATCCACGTTGAAATTGTCTGCTTTGAAATAGCCTTTCCTTCTGATCCTGCAGCATATGACACTAGTAATTGCTCAGTTTTTCTTAGAACTTTAGTCCTGCTCAAGTAGAATCTTAGCTGTCTGTGTACGTCCAAGGAATGCAGACTTCTCTCCCCTTTGCTCTGCAGTTGGCAGATGAATTGTTTGGTTAAGAGCCACACTGGAAACCACCTTGGGCATAAAAGTAGGATTTGTCCTCAGAGACACGCTGTCCGGGTAAAATATGATAAAAGGCTCTACAGCCATGAGGGCCTGTAGCTCTGAAGCTCTTCTTGCTGAAGTAATTGCTAGTAGCAGAGCTGTCTTCCATGATAAGAACTTTATATCAGAGGTAGCAGCTGGTTCAAATGGAGGCAGGGTGAGCTTTTCCAACACATAATTGAGGTCCTATGCAGGTAATGGTGATCTTCTAGGGGGCCTTAAATTTTTGGCTCCTCTAAGATACTGTTTTAGTAAAGGATGAGAAAAGATTGGTGGCTCTGTACTGTAATGAGCCGAAATGGCAGAGGCATGGATTTTGATTGATGAGAAAGATAGGCCTTTGTCAAGCATCTCAGTTAAGTATTGTAATATCTGAGGAATATTTGGTTCTGCTTTATCAGTTCCTTGTGCTTGATTCCAAGCACAGAATCTCTTCCATTTGTCATCATAAGATTTTCTAGTACTAGGCCTTCTGGCTTCCAAAATGACATCAATCACAGTTTTACTGAGAGGTGTTTGTATGATTACATGATTAGCCATGCTGCCAGGTTTAGAGTCTGTAGTTGACTGTGCAGGATCTGATTGTTTCGCTGGGACAGTAGTTGTGGTCTTTGAGGCAAGGTCCATGCTGGGTATTGAGACAAGTTCCTTAAGATTGGGTACCAGTATTGGCGGGGCCAGTCCGGGGCAACTAATATCATCTTTGGTTTCTCTTGTCTGACTTTTAGGAGGACCTTTGGTAGAGGAGGCAGAGGAGGAAAGGCGTAAACTGATCGGTTTTTCCAACTGAAGTATAAGGCGTCCACTTTCCATGCTTGTCTGTGATGAGTCCTTGTGCAGAATCTTTTCAACTGATAATTTTGAGGAGAGGCAAATAGCTCTATGTCTGGGCTCCCCCATTTCTCTGTTATCATGCTGAAGACTTGTGGATTTAGTTTCCACTCTTGAGGATCCATAAGGTTTCTGCTTAAATCGTCTGCCAGAATGTTTTGTTTTCCTGGCAGGAATTGGGCTTGAAGATGTATTTGGTAGGTCAAAGCCATGTCCCACAGTGCCATGGCTAATCTGCAAAGGGGGTATGAGTGTGTGCCCCCTTGTTTGTTTATATACCACATGACTGTGGTGTTGTCCGTCTTTATCAGTAGTTGTCCTGGATGAAGTAAATCCTTGAAGGCTGTTAGGGCATTTTGAACAGCTAGCATCTCTTTCTGGTTGATATGTAGATGTATTTGTTTTGGTGCCCATATGCCCTGAATGCAGGTTTCCTCGTATGCAGTCTTGCATATGGAATTAGTAGGATGCAGGATGCCATGAAGCCCAGAGCCTGCAGAATTTATCTTGCAGAAGACTGGGCTATTGTTGCCATCAGTTTGAAGTAAGTAGTCAGTTGCCTTTGTTTGTCTGGCGTAAGGTAAGCCATCTGGGCAGTTGTATTCAAGCTTGCACCCAGGAATGTTATCTTTTGAGAGGGTACCAGTTGTGATTTCTTTTCATTTATTGTATACCCTAGGCATGTTAGAAGCCTTTTCACAAACGCCAGATGTCGAAGAAGAATGTCCTTGTTCTCTGCTTGAATGAGACAGTCGTCCAAGTAAGGATATATTTGTATACTTCTTTGTCTGCAAAATGCAATTACTGGTGCCAGGCACTTTGTAAAGACCCTGGGCGCAGTAGATAAGCCAAAGGGCAGTGCAGAGAACTGGGTAATGCATTAAGCCAGCCTTGAATCTGAGGTATCTTCTGCATGACTGTCTTATTGGGACATGCAGGTATGCCTCTTTTAGGTCTAATGTCACCAGCCAAGCATTCTTGCCCAGCATGGGCAGAAGCTGCTGCAAAGTCAGCATTTTGAATTTTGGGATGTCCAGGAATGTGTTCAAAATTGATAAATCCAGTATTGGCCGCCAGGCCTTGTCCTTTCTGGGTACCAAGAACAGTCTTGAGTAATAACCTTGTCCTTTTTCCTGTTCTGGTACTGGTTGAATGGCCCCCATATACATGAGGGACTCAACCTGTTTCTGTGCCTCTGCCCATTGATTTGTGGGCAGATCTGGCCAACCGTATGCCATTGGCAGAGTGTCGAAATGGAATCTGTATCCCCGTGATACTATGTTTAGTACCCACTTGTCCTGGGTTATTAACTGCCAATTTTGAGCAAAAAGTGCTAATTATCTCCCTAAGGGTGCTGTCAAAAGATAAGTGCTAGGTGTAAGCAGAGGGAAGTCATTGGGACTGTTTTCTGTAGGTTTGCGCTTTATCTCCCCCTGATTTGGAAGTGGAAGCACCCCATTGCTTTGACCTGTATGAATCCTGCGCCTGGTATCGGGAACCCTTTGGGCGTCTGGATTTGCCCCTTTGAGCTCTGTCTGACACAGGAATGGACCAATTTTATGTAGGCCAGTGTCTACTGAATCTTGGTAGCTGCACTTGTAAGAAGTCTTTAACAGTTTGCATAGACTTAGCTTTGTCTTCCATTTTCTTTAAAACCTCTTCTGCCTTAATACCAAACAGTGAATCATGCTGTAAAGGTGCATCTAGCAATTTAGCTTTAACATGATTAGGCAAATTTTGTTCCTTTAACTGTGGCCCTGCAGGAGGCCTCTAAGGAATCAAAACCACATTGCAAAGTATGCTTTCCAACTTGTTCGGCTGCATGCAATAATTCCTGCAATTCTTTATTTTCTGCACATTCTGAAATCAACATCATTTTCTGTTTCAGCAGTCCCATAACATGTTGTTGGTACTTAAGCATATAAAATTGAGAGTTTATGGCCTTGACTGCCAAGGTTGCAGATGTATAAACCTTTTTTTCCCCCATCTGTCTAGTGCCCTTGAATCTCTGTCAGAGGGGGTAGGATTTTTTGCTGTTGAGGCCTTAACTCCCTTTGGACCCTGTGAAATAGTTTCAGGATCAGCAGCAGGGTTTCTAAATAAAAATTTGTGAGTCAGGGACCCTGTAATATCTGTCAGACTTACTGGGAGCTGGAGGTAAGGAGTCGGGGGGGTCAAGCTTGACTCCGAAAACACATCATCCACAATGTCTAAAACAGGGGGAATGGCTAAAAGCTTGTGCTGAGGGAGAAGAAGGAAATCCCTGAGCCTCTTTTTTGATTCTGAGAAGTCTTGACTCTCCCAGTGAAAATGCTTCCTCAAAGTATGCAAGGTTTCTCCAAATGAATAATCCTATGGAGGAGATGCAGATGGAATAGACTCCTCAACATCAGAATCCTCATAGGGAGGTATTGATAATTCCTGATCAGAAGAGGAATCAGAAGAAATAGAAACCTGATCTGAAGATTCATAATCAGTGTCTTGCCTAGGCCTCTTATCTGGAGGGGAATGGGTACCCCTGTTCAAGGTAATAAGGTGTTCAGTCATTTTGATCATCTGTTTTTTAGGCATAGAGGCCTGTGCACGTGGCTCATGCGTCGTTTTTTTAGTTTTAGAAGTTGCCTTTGTCATTGGTTTTGCAGCCGTCGTCAGTTTGATACATAAATGTTGAGGTCTGAATGCACCCTCAGAAGCCAGTGCATGTTCAGCGGCTCTGGACCCATCTGAGGGAGATACATCCGTCGGTCCAATACCTTGAGTATCAAGTGGCATGCCGGGCTCCACATGGGTGTCAGTAGAGTCCTGCGACTCGAAGGTAGTGAGTATCAGGGGCTGGGAAAACGCCGCATTGAGAACCGGCGACTGGCTTAGGAGAAGCTTCGTCGTTAGTTTTGGATCTCGACTGCCTTTCTCTGTCCTTTTCTTTGAGTTTTTTTATGTTCTCTGGTAGTCGGATTGCTATCCGACATTTCAGGGTAGTTAAATCTGTTTCCAAAATACTTTGATGCAAAAATATACCGATGTTTAATAGTGCATTGGTTAAGTCTAGCACAAAACCGACAGCCAGGCACGTTGTGATCAGGGCCTAGGCAGGGAGTACAGTATAAATGGAAATCCTTACGAGGTATTTTGCTTCCCACAAGTAATACAATTATTAACTTTTTCTGACATCGGTACAAAGCAAGAAAAAAGTTTCCCCAACGGGGTACTTAGCTTTAGTGAACACTTCGGTTCTGAAACTCAAACTCGAATATTTCAGTAGTTGGCCGACCGGCACTTGCGAAATGCTTCTGCTTCGGGCACCACGCGGCAAGAAAGACTAAAGAAAATGGCATTGGCTGCATGTTTTATACCCCTGATGACCTGACATCATGAAAGAGAAGACAGCAACCGACGCAGGACCCAAGACTTTAGAATTCAGGCCTACTGAGGGCAACCTGCCAGCAGATTATCCAAATGTAATGACTGCAACAGTGAAACACGAAGAACATCCACACTTCCAAGTTAGTGGCACAGCACGATGCCTGAGTCCATCCATGTGCAACTAACAATGGGCAAAACTGCATTTCAAATTGTAGATTGCTACAGATCACCCACCATGTCCCAGGACCCCCATTCAGCATTTCTGAAAACACTAGAAAATGCGAAGGTCCTACCTAACACCGTGATATTGGGAGATTTCAATTATCCAAACATAAACTGGGAGAACTACTCAACTACTAACTTCTTTGCCCAACATTTCCTAGAGTTTATAAATGCAAACACCCTGGACCAACTGGTTACCACTCCCACAAGAGGTGACAACATATTGGAGCTGGTCATCACCAACATGGGTGACTGATGTTCCACACCGGAGGTAAAACCCTCACTGGTTAGATCCGACCATAAACTAATCACTCTGAACATTCACATCCCAACCCCACCCCCCAGAGAAGGAAACCACCATGAAAAACTTTTCAAAAGCAAACTTCCCACTACTTAAGACCGAGGTGGTAAGTTTCAAAGCCCCCATGGTAAAGGATAATGCTGTCCAAGCTGCAGAATCCTTTACAAATGCACTCTATGACCACCTACAAGAGTGCATGGATCGGGCAATCTCAAGCAAAATCAAGACTCACTCCTCCAAAAAGAGGAAACCTGTCTGGTGGACCCCTGCCATAAATAAGCTATACAATAGAAGGAGGAAACTAGTACAGAATAGAGCAAAATCCCAAGAAGGGAAGACATCCCTGATCAGTATCAGCAAGAAACTATAATCCCTCATAAAATCAACCAAGACTAGCTTCGAAAGAAAAATTGCCAAAGACACTAAAGATAACCACAAAGCATTCTTTAGCTATGTCAAGAATCTAAGTGGCAACTCTCAGATCTGCTCTGAGTTAGTGCAGAATGGCACAAAATACACTGAAACGACGGACATTGCCAACATCCTGGCTGACAGGTTCAGTGCAAACTTCACCCCCCTCTCACCCCCCAAAAGGGCCCTTGACCATTCCTGAATAATGTAGAGCCCCAGTAATTACAGACACACAGGTTAAAACAGCCCTCTCCAAAGCCAAAAACACAGCATCAGTGGGACCAGATGGTGTCCCAGGCTGCGTCTTACACAAGCTCCAAAATGAACTAACCACTCACGTTAATACACTGTTTAAACTCAGCCTTTCCACAGTCTATGTTCCCATGGAATGGCGTACAGCAACAGTTATCCCACACCACAAAGGTGGAGCCACAATGGACCCAGGGAACTATCGCCCTATAAGCCTGACTAGCTTGGTCTGTAAAGCTATGGAGCGCATCATCATGGAACTCATTAACAAAGAGATTGGGAACCTCCAAACATTGGACCCCACCCAATTCGGCTTTAAGGGCAGATCTTGCCTCCTAAACCTGGTAGACTTCTTTGAAACAGTTACCAAGGCTATAGATGAGGGAAAGGTGGTCCACACAGCCTACCTAGACCTCGTCAAGGCCTTTGACACCATTCCCCACTCTGGTATTATAGGCAAGCTCACCAGCCTGAACATTAACCCCTACGTCACAAGATGGGTTGCCAACTGGCTTACAGAACCTACTCGGTAAGACTTGCGGGTGTTAGGTCCGACTCTAAACCGGTTACAAGCGGCGTCCCCCAGGGCTCAGTCCTGAGACCCCTCCTGTTCAGTATATACTTCTCTGAGATACAGGCAAACACAGGAGGGCTGTGGCTTACCAAATTCGCAGATTAATGCAAACTAGGGGCCATAATAGACTCTCTGGCTGACTCATCCTCCAGAAGGGTCTCACTGAGAAGGATACCTGGTGTCAGAATCATGGCCTCAAGCTAAATGACAAAAAGTGCATAGTCATCCCCTTTGGGAAAAACAAAGTACCCACAAACTACCACATAGGTGGTAGTCCTCTAAATACGGAAGATGTAATTAGGGATCTGGGGATCCAAGTGGATAGCAATCTCTCCTTTGATAACCGCATTGCTAAAGTGGTTAGAAAATCCTTCTATGTGGCCCACCTAATCACAAAAGGGTTCACATCTAGATCAAAAGAGGTTATTGTGCCCCTCTACTCATCTCTCATCAGGCCCATCATAGAGTACAACGCCCCATTTGGGATGTACCTTACTAGACACCTGCAACAGCTGGAAAGACCACAGAAGTACCTCACCAAGAGGATTATCGGCCTCAAACAGTTGCCCTATGCAGCTCGACTAAAGAAACTCCAGCTGCACTCGGTTGCATATCGCCTACTCAGAGGTGATCTCTGCCTGACATACAAGGCCATGTTAAACCCAGAACTGATGAACATGCTCCACCTAAAATCCTTTAGAGACACATGCTCTAGAGATCTAAACCTCACCACAACAATAAATAGGACATGCTGGAGGGATAGGTTCCTGTTCCAGAGACTTCCCTTGCTCTGGAACAAGATTCCAATCTACATTAGGCAGAGCACCTCACTGACCCTCTTCAAGAGAAATCTTGATGAGTGGATGGGAAACCGAAAATTTACCCTGGGGATCAGTTCAGTGGCTCTGCTGACAGAGGCACAGGAAACTAATCTAAAAGGGTGGCGAAAGCCAACACATTCTGGCTAGTCTTATAAATGCCCTCGGGCAGATGCCTAGTACCTACCTTTGAACCTATAAAAAAATTAGCCAACAATTGTTTTTGTAACTGCTCTTATGTTGATGAAATCCCGGCTGTAGTCTTAAAGACCAACATGTTTTTAAATGGAAATATACTAAGGAAATTTGTCTGCTTCTGCAAACTTCTATTGATGCAGAAAACACAGAAGTAAATATCGTAGTAATTAAAAAATGCAATAATAAGCAACAAAACACAAGAGCAATGAAATTGACATTAGCCTGTAGCTTTATCGGAGATAGAAATACTTGTATGTACGCTTTTTAATGAAGGTTGTTCTAATACCCTGAGTCAGAGGTCAAGGTACACTGTTGTGTACGGCTTGAGATTCTTGAGTAAAAATGTACATTGATCTTGCTTGTTAGGAAGGTAAGACAAGTGTAGTGGACCCCAAGCAAGCAGACTAAGTGAAAACTGATGGGATTTTTATGAGTCGTGCAATGATTGTTCTCAGAATCCACTAATGAAAACCACTTTGGAAACGTGTTGAGTTACAGTGGTTCATCAGTCAATAATTAAATCTGTTACATAACCATTTTCTTGCTGACAACTCTTTAAAAGATAGAGGGTTATCTAATAGATTACAGAGCTTTTTTTTATTTACAGACAGACTAAAGTTGTTAGTGAACAGAGCCTAGGTTATCAAAAACATTCATTCACTCAGTAGTGCAGGTCAGATTTTTTTCTGACGTTTAGGCATGGACGAATATAGAGTAATTAGACAATACACAGGAGACAATTGTAACAAAAAAAGAAAAACACATTCCAGAAGTTCATCATTCAAATTAATAGGCTACATAACACATTTTCAGGCCTGGCGTAGTAAGTTTTGTGAGGCCAAAGGTTAACAGTAAATGAAAAAGCCAAAGTATCAGAATAAAAATTAACTTTTAGTTTTTATAAATATTAACATCACACTAAATATAACCAAAGGACAGCTTTCTTGGTATCTGAGAATGCCCATACTTAATATTTTGCTTTTAGAACTGCAGACTACTCCTTGAGAGAATTGCTAGGTAAGAAACTTGCAAAAATTGTCTAAAACAGCAGAGGGATTATTGTATGTTCCAAATAATGTAGAGCAGATTATGAGCTCAGTGTGGGAACAACCTGACCACATGTTGAAAAAGGGAGTTTTAAGGATTACTGCATAACAGTTTCTAAAGAGCAGACTGTAAACAGGATTTTTCTAAACTGTCTTTTTTATCCAAATGAACTGTATCGCTTTCTGGCTGTTACCGAGAGATTCAGCAGAGTATAGTGACCGATTTAGGTCAAAGGCTTTTGTTAGATATAAATGGCAAACCAGTCTACAACCATTTGTGTTTAATGCTCTTAATAACATTCCTGGACTTCATAATGACATCTTTTTTGAATGTGCCAAGTCACAAAGTTAGTTTGTGATTCTGCTGCGCTTTGTCTTTACAAGAAATTCCAAGGATTGTCTTAGAACATATGTTTAAATCAGCAGTGTCTGTGTTTGTGTGTGGATGTTTTAATAAAGTTTATTAGATGACAGCTTTAGTATCCTGTGAGGAAGAGCTATTTGATATCATGACAAATCAGTCCTAGTGAGTGCTATTTTAAACTAGGCAAAAGGCAGTGTGTAACTAAAGCTGGCCCTTAAAGAGCCTAGCAGTGAAGCTTCAAGGGTAAGTTTGTTAAACTCAGAAAATCTGTTGTTTTTGTTTACTTTCTGTTCCTGCACAGTACAGAGAAATTGTTGCAAGCTACATTTTAAAGGTCTTCATCTGAAACACACTGTCTTTATTTTATTTATTAATGTATTTATTATGGCAACTGAAGAGTATGTTTACTAAAAAAAGGAGGGGCATAGATGTATTTTTGGCAAAATATTAATTTGTATCTGTGGTTTACTTGACATTTATTTTTGAACTTGGAAGTCCTAACTGTTGTATTAAGCAGTACAGCTACAAGAAGTGTGCTTAAACCAGTAGAATATATTCCTCCTTTCTGCTTGGTCTGCCTGTACTACAGAGGTATGCGTTCAAGACATGAACACCAAGATTTATTTAAAGTGGGCACAAATTCCATACTTATTTTGACATTATTCCTCTACAAACACACAGAGAGTCCTACAAAGTAGGTAACTAAGAAAAGGCTCAGGCATTGCAGAATTTGTAGAAAGGGGGCTAAAAAAATCACCTTTAAGTATGTAACATCAGGAGTAAAGCAGTCTACATCTATAATTTAATCTATAAACAATGTATGATGATAAGGCACTGTCATTAGTAAAAAGCTAGTATTTAGATTAAAGATATAAGAACCATTAGACTTAACAACCCTCTGTGTGTTTGATGAATCATATCTATCGCTCTATCTCTATATATAGAGGCATGAGCATTACATAATTTTAAGCTTATAAAGTGTGTGTGTGTTAAAGCAAAGTATTTTCTTGGAATAAGTGGAAAGTGTACAGTGGTAGGCACAGTGTTATTTACAACACGGTGAGATGTGTATTTCGTGTACGCATGCATATACCTTGGTATCATTTAGACTCATTGAAAGGAGGCACATCGGGGCTTTCATTGCCATTATTTTATTTATTTATTTTACATTTGTTAACCGGGAAAGTCCGACTGGATACAGGTCCATTTTCAGCGGAAGCCCAGGGAGAAAAGCTCCAAATGTACAAAAACAAGTGTAAATACAGTGAAATTATTACAGTGAGTTATCACAAAACTGAGATTTGTTTAACAATATGTACACACAGGTACATGTTTGTCTCACATACACACAACAAAGTTTTGAAGCAAGTAGCTGAGAAAGAAATAGTTAAAGATTTCATCTGAAAAAGGAAAACACATATATTAAGGTGGTTATCATACATGGTGTAGTGTTTAAATCTTTCCAGTAGGTGGGTGATGCACAGAAGTGTCTGAGTTTTATTCTTGTAATGAGGTTCTCATTTGTGAATTATGTTTGAGTGGGGGTTAATCAGGGTTTGTACAGGGACAAAGCAACTCCGTTTTTAGGTATTTCCTAAGGGATTTTTTGAATTGGGATAAGGAGGGGTCAGTGGTGAGTTCAGCAGGAAGCAGGTTCCAGTTTTTAATGGCAGAGTTTGAGAATAGTGATTCACCTGCTGAATTGTTGGTTGCACTAGCAATTTTTTGGAAGAGCGAAGGGATTTTAGGTTACTGTAGGGGGTAATAATATTTTTCAGTATGGGTGTACTGTCTGGCTGGTGGAGGATTTTGTTTAGTTGGTTATATTGCAGTTGATAGGGTAGTTCAAGCCAGTCTGACTGAAGGTTAAGGCAGTGATGGGTTCTATAAGCTGATCCTGTGGCAAGTCTGGCAATATTATTGTAGCACCTAGTAAATTTACTGAGGTTTGATTTGCTTAGGTTTATGAACATGGGTGAGGCATAAAGAAGGGTTGATAGCAGATGTGTACGGGCAATAACAGTTTTAGCAGATGGGGTTAGGAAAGGTTTAATCCTTTATAAAGAGCCTAATTTTTTATTTACTGTTTTAATAGATGTTCTTCGTCTCACATTGCTGCAGTCATAACCTATGGGTAGTCCGCTGTCCTCGGTCGGCCCGAATACCAAAGGGCTAGGCTGGCGTCGGTCATAGTCGCCTAGAGCTGACGTCAGTACGTAGTAGTACTTAAGCGCATGACCGACGCCATATCCTCAGTCTTTCTTGCCGCGTGGTCTGAAGCAGAAGCAGCGTTTGCAAGTGCCGTTCGGCGTTCTGAAATTTTCATTTATCGAGTTTCAGACCGAAGACTAAGTTAGGTGGCACCGTTGGGGAAATTTTTGTCTTTTCTTGCCTCAGTTGTCCGGATGTCAGAAAAAGTTAATAATTGTATTTCTTGTGGGAAACAGATACCTCATAGGGATTATCATTCTCTCTGTATCCCTTGCTTGGGGCCTGAACATGACGTAGTCGGGTGTCGCTTTTGTGCTAGATTTAACAAAGCACCATTAAACGACGGTTAGACTGTGCCAGGCTTTTTCCAAACGGTGTAACTATAACATGCCGTCAGATCCTCCGGCGCCCCGCCAAAAAGCGTAAAGATAAATCCTTGAGGTCTAAACCGGAGGAGTCTGGCCCGGTTCTATGGAACCTCTGGTTGCATCTGTGGCTCCTGCCGAGGGTTCGACTGAATCCCAGGGGGAGCCTTTACTTTTGCAGGAGTTGGCCTCTCAGGAATTAGGCCAGGCTGAGGGTGCTTCTCAGGTTTCTGTAGTTCCATCTTTACATAAGATTATTAGGCCTTCTCCCTCTGTGGCTAAAGGCCATGCTAAGGCCAAAGCTTGTCTTGCTGGCCCTGGCCATAGTTCTAGCTCTCCAGCCCCTGTTCCTAAAAAGCATATGTTGAAAATGGCAGAGGACTTGATAACTTTGATCAGGGGTTCTATGCCCCCCCCCAGAGAAGAGGCCTAGGGTGGAGGCAGATTTAGAGCGAATGGATCATTCTTCAGACTACTCTGATTTCTTCAGTTGAAGAAATTCAGGATTTCCCTCCCTATTCAGATTCGGATGCAGAGGATTCCTGCCCTTCTGCTTCTCCTCCAGAAGATTTTTCTTTTTCTGAGACTTTACATTCCATGAGGGAACATTTCAAGTGGGAAGGTCAGGATTTCTCAGATTCTCGGAAAAGGCTTAGGGAATTTTTGTTTTTGCCACAACATAGGCCCTTGGCTATTCCACCTGTCTTAGATGTTGTTCAGGATGTTTTTTCTGAAGCTTCCCTTAATCAGTTCTTGCCCCCTGCCCCCTCCCAGACAGATATTACAGGTTCCAGAAGCACATAAGTATTTGTACAAGAGTCCTAGAGCTGATCCGGAAACTATTATTCAGGGCCCGAAAGGTGTCAGGGCTTCTGTGGCTAAGAATCCAGTTCCTTTGGATAAAGATTCTAGAGCATTAGATAGGTGGGGCAAAAAAGTGTACACCTCCTCCTATAGCTATGAATTGCCAATTTCATATGCTGAAGTATCAGAATTTTTGTATCAATTGAAATCTAAGGTGGATGCTTTATCTCTGAGGTAGAGTGTAAGGAGCTCCAGGAGTTGGTTCATGCATCAGATCAAGTTGGCAAGCATTCTTTACAGTGTGGTTTCGATGCTCTTAAGGCTTCTTCCAGGGTGGCTGCTACTGGTTCAGTTATTCGCAGACATGCCTGGCTTAAGGATCAAAATTTGTCAGAGCATGCTCGGGATTTTGGATGCTCCTCTTCAATCTGAAGTTCTTTTTGGTTCTCCTGTGGAGTCAGTTTTGAAAAAGATGGAAGATAAGGCTAAGTCTATGCAGACGGTCAAGGATTTTTTGCAGGTGCAGCCCCCTAAGTTTAGTAGGAATTGGCCTGCTAGAGGATGGTCTTTCCCTTCTTCAGATTATCAGTCTAAGGGCAGGTCTAGGCGTGGTAGAGGTAGGGGAGCTCAGGGTCTTTCAGGCCTAGGACTTCGAGGTCTCCTGCACAGTCTTCTGCAGGGGCAGGGCAGCCTGAAACAGACCCAATGACCTGTGTCTTCAGCTGCCAGACCCTTCTTTGCTGGCAGCACCTCTAGGAGGAAAGTTGGGACTTTTCAAACAAAACTGGCATTTGGTCACCCAGGACAAATGGGTGTTGGATATAATAAATCGAGGTTACAAGTTTTATTTTCACACTTTTTTCCTCCTTTCAAAGGCATGCCGGATGTGCCTCCTCAGCAAAGGCTGGAGGCTCAGGAACAAATTTCCTTGCTGTTGCAGATAGGAGCAATTCAGGTGGTTCCTCCGTCAGAAGTAGGCCTAGTATTTTATTCCCGTCTTTTCCTAGTGCCAAAGAAAGGAAACACTTGGAGGCCAATTCTGGATTTGTCTGTTCTCAATACCTTCCTAGACATTCCAAAGTTCAAGATGTTAACATTACAACAACTTCTGCCTATGCTAGGCAAAGATCACTGGATGGTAACCCTGGATCTCAAAGAGGCCTATCTTCACATCCCTATCAGGCCCAGCTGCAGGAGATTCCTGAGATTTCGGGATGGTACTTCTCATTATCGGTTCTCTGCATTGCCCTTTGGCTTATCTACTGCGCCCAGGGTGTTCACAAAAGTTCTGGCTCCGGTGATTGCTTTCTTCAGACAGAGGGGAATACAAATTTATCCTTATCTGGACGATTGCCTGATTCTTGCTCAAGACAAAGACAAGTTACTTCAACATCTTCAGTATGTAACGGTGGTTTTAAGGTGCCTAGGGTATTCTGTGAACGAAATAAAGTCCAGTCTAGTGCCCTCTCAGGACATGTGCTTTCTGGGTGTGAGACTGAACACAGCTTCTCAGATGGCATTTCTAACCCCGGACAAACAAAGAAATCTTCATCTATACTTCCAGCAGTTATCAGTAATGTCCAGGCTGACTGCAAGGACAGTCCTTCAAGCCTTGGGGTTCATGGCCTCAGGGTTCATTCCATCTGCCATTCTAGTACTTCCCAATGCCAAAGCATGTATGGACTCAGCATGTATGGACTCAACACGATAATACCTTGCATCCAGAAAGAATTCTTGTGGTGAATGTCACCTAAACAAGGGACTCTCTGACCCAACCAGAGGCGAAGTCAGATATTAACGACGGATGCCTCGGACTTGGGGTGCCTACTCAATGGGAAATGGATACAAGACATGTGGCCTCCCAAACTACTACATTTGCATATCAACATGAAGGAGATGTTAGCAGTCACTTTCAAGGACCTTCTCCAGCGGGACAGGTGTTGATTCAACAGACAACACTACTGTCATGTGGTACATCAACAAGCAGGGGATTCTTACCCATTCTTACCCTCTTTGCAGACAAGCAATGATATTGTGGGAGACTGCTCTGAATTTGCACATCAATCTTCAAGCACAGTTTCTGCCAGGAGCACAGAACTCCCTAGCAGATGTATTGAGCAGACAAATTGTGGATCAGTGGAAATTGGACCCTCAGGTATTTCATCAGTTAACTGGGCTTGGGGAACCTCAGACATAGATTCTCCACTGAATTTCCAACTACCCAAACAAAGCTGTTCCACCCAAAAGCTTGGAAAGTGGATGCTCTATCTTTCAGTTGGAACAACCTTCACGTCTATGCTTTCCCCCCTCTGCCTCTTCTTCCCAAGGTACTCTTGAAAGTCAGGCGGGACAAGCCTTGCATGATTCTAATAGCACCAGATTGGCCACTTCAGCATTGGTATCCTCTGCTGAGGAGTTTAATTCACGAGCCCCCTTGGCCCTTGCCACAGATTCCTCACTTGTTATCCCAGTCAAACAATCATTTTCTCAATGTCAGGGTGCAGTCCCTGCATCTAACAGCCTGGCGTATTCTGTTTTAGAGCCGGGGGGGCCTCAGCTTCCTCAAGTTTAGGATGTCATTTTGGAAGCCAGGCGGCCTAGTACTCGAAAGGTTTATGCTGATAAATGGAGGAGATTTTTTCTTTGGAGCACAGCAAAGGGCTTTGATGTTTCACTACCTAATTTGAGCTTTGCACTACAGTATCTTACTGAATTACTGGACAAGGGTTTGTCATTTTCTTCTGTGAAGGTTCATGCTGCAGCTATTTCTGCTCACTATGATTGTGACCCTCCTTTATTTTCTCACCCTTTGTTTAAACAATTTCTTAGAGGGGAAAAGAATATAAGACCCCCACGTAGAGCTCCTACTCCTTCCTGGGATCTCAATTTTGTGTTGGAGAAGCTTACTTTACCTCCTTTTGAACCTGCAGCTACGTCCGAGTTGAAGTTTTTGTCTTGGAAAACTGCTTTTTTGTTGGCCATTACTTCTGCTAGGAGGGTATCTGAATTGCAGGCACTCATGGCAGTGGAACCTTTTTTGATATTCCATAAGGATAGAGTTTCTTTGCGTACTAACCCTACTTTTATGCCTAAAGTGATTTCTAATGTGGCCTTGAACCAGACTATACATTTGCCTACTTTTTATGCTGATCCCCAAAATAAGGGGGAAAAAGTCTTGCATTCTTTGGACATTCACAGACAGCTACGGTATTATTTGAGCAGAACTAAAGAGTTCAGGCAGACTCAACAGTTATTTATTTCCTTTGCTTTGGGTTCACAAGGGAAAGCTGTTTCAAAGCAAACTATTTCTAAGTGGATTGGTCATTGTATTGCTTTTTGTTATTCTCATCATGGGAAGAGTGTTCCTGTTGGGATCAGACCTCATTATACTAGGGCTACTGCCACTTCTACTGCCTTTTTGAGGGTAGCTACTAAGGATATTTTGGAGGCAGCTACTTGGAGTTGAGTACACACTTTTACTAAGCATTACCATCTCCCCCTTTATTCCAAGTCTAGGGCTGGGTTTGCCACTGCAGTATTACAGGGCATGTTAGCAGCTCCTAATGCTATTATGCTATTTAGTTTGCCAGCCTCCCTTTTCCTTTGCTTTGGGATTCTACCCATAGGTTATGACTGCAGCAATGTGAGACGAAGAACATAGTACAGTTTTGTACCTACCATAAATGTAGATGTTCGAGGATCCACATTGCTGCAGTCCTATTTTCCCTCCCTCCTTCCCCTTTATAGGTTGTGGTTGCTGTTATTCTTTTTGGGATATTCTTTATTTACTCACTGGAGGTTGTTGGGTGTTTACTATTTTGGCTCTGGCCTTTCCTTTTTGGGCCTTCTGACATCTGGGGCAAGAAAGACTGAGGATATGGCGTCGGTCATGCGCTTAAGTACTACTACGTACTGACGTCAGCTCTAGGCGACTATGACCGACACCAGCCTAGCCCTTTGGTATTTGGGCCGACCGAGGACAGCGGACTACCCATAGGTTATGACTGCAGCAATGTGGATCCTCGAACATCTACATTTATGGTAGGTACAAAACTGTACTTTTTGTCTATGTGAGCATTAAACGTAAGGTTGTTGTCGATGATCATTCCCAGTAGTTTAGTACCATTGTTATATATTATGGTGAGAGGTGGTGAGGGGACCTTGCGAATGGGGGAGAAGAGTAATAGTTTGGTTTTATTTGGGTTTAATAGTAGTTGGCAACAAGTGAGTCAATTCTCTACTTTGTTGAAAGTGATTTGGGACAAGGATTGTAAATCTGTGGGGGAGGTGGTAGAGCAGATTAGGGTTGAGTCCTCTACATACTGAATACAAGCTGCATCAAGGATGACTTTGTACAGGTCATTAATGAATTTGGAGAATAGGAGGGGACCTAATATAGATCCCTGTGGGACTCAAAGGGTGACTGGTAAAAGGGATGATAGGTTATTCTTCCATAGTACAGCTTGTTGTCTGTCACTTGGGTAAGAATGAAACCAGGTAATTGCTAGGTTATCTATGGAGAGTGATTTTAATGTGTTTAAGAGTAGCTGGTGATTTACCATATCAAATGCCTTGGATAGGTCAAGAAAGAGGGCTGAGGAGAGCTTGTTGTCATTACGGTTTTGATTTATTGTATGGGAGAAGGAGAGAAGAGCTGAGGTTGTACTATGGCAAGGTCTAAATCCGTGCTGGGAGGGGGCTAGGAGAGGGTTTTGATTCAGATAGGCAAGAAATTGCTTGTGGATGCATTTTTCCATTATTTTAGCCAAGGGAGACAGAATGACTATAGTCCTATAATTTGAAAGTTCAGTGGAATCGCCCCCTTTATGAAGAGGAACAATGTGGGAGATTTTCCAGATGTGGGGGATATAGGCTTCATGGATAGTTCTATTGATTAAAATTGATATGGGGTATGCTATTTCATTAGCGGCTTTTTGGAGATATTCTGCGGGTAGTAGGTCTGCTGAAAGGGTGGTGGGTTTCATTACCAAATTATTTAATTTGACTGTTGTCAGATGGGCTGATGGATTAAGTAGTCTATGTGCCTTTATATGGGGGAATTTAGGGGTGTGAGTTGGTGGTAAACATAGGCCTCTGCTTACCTTAGTGGACAGCTGTGACTGGAAGTATGTGAACACTAAAACATGCTGTGAAGCCCAGCTATCTGGATTTTTTTAAATAATTCTATGTCATTTGTGAATATTGATATGATTTATACAGAACTGTGTGTTGTATACTGAGCTTCAAAAATGTAACCACAGCATACCCTGCTGGAACATAAAAGATTAACTGCAAAACTTCAAGAAAATAAGTTGAAAATAAGTGTTTTATGATTGTGTTGTAAAAGTTAGTTTCAGTGCAGCAAGGAGACAGGATGTCTAGAACTAGGGTGCCTTCTGCATCGTTTTGTAAGTGTTTTATTGTTTTATGACTTTCAAGATCTGCAAACTTCTGAAGACTATGTATTCTCACAGAAAGCTGCTAAATTCTGTTAAAGGGACAATCCCAGTGTTGAAAATTCGGTTCTGCATTTAAGCTGACCAAAGCAACACCTACTTTAACTACATCATGTTTATTCCCATCCACAGTAACAATTACTTGAAATATCCTGTAAGTCAGCAATTCCACTCTCATTTTAGTTCCCAATGGTAACTAAAGTCTGTTTTTGCTTTCCTGTGAGATTTGAAATAAAACATTGGGTTTTGCAGCAACTTGCACTTTTATGAGTAAAAAAACATGTGAAACTCTGATATCTAGCATAATTAATTTTTAATTTATTTACCAGGAAAAAAAATCAAACGTTTAAGGAGGGCATGGTAAATGTGAAAATCAAGACAGATGAGCAAAAATCTGGATAGCTGATAGGTATGCTTTTATTTAAAAGGAAAAACCGCTTTAATTAGTTGCCTTTACTGCGAGTAGTACGAGATCACCTTAACTTAACTTCTTTCACAGACCAGGCACTCCATTCTTCTTACTGTAAGAACAGCAGAATAAATCCCATCAACACATAACTTGGATATACTGAAACAATAAAAGCACATAAAATTTGCCCTGATTTGAGCCTTTGAAAACAATGCATGCACACTTATCGTCAAGTGCATAAGGCTGACAAATCAGTGTTCGTTTCTAAGAGTCAGTTTGCATTTAATTCCAACTGAAAAAGGACCTGCGTCCAGTTGGATTTTCCCAGTCAACAAATGTAAATAAATACATAAATAAATAAGGTGGCCCAGTATAAAAAATTAGTATTGCTTTGGACAGTTCTTGTGGTAAGATGCAACAAGTTTTCCAATATAGTGTAATTACATTATTCAGGGGACGAGTGACCAAGGGAAATTAAGAATGTTTTTATCTGTGTATCGAATGATGTTATTATACTCTATGCAAAACTTTGGTGTGCCTTAGTCATACTATATAATGACTAATTCAGTTCAACCAAGTGCATAAAAACTGTCGGGCAACTGTATAATGCGTTGATATTTGGGATTTGGGAATAAATTTGGCATTTAATTTATGAAGCTCTTGTGCAACAGTTGTTTTGTGGCATATAAAAATGTAGGCTGGCAGAGAAATACTGTTGCTTGTATATATAGAAAAGTCAAAACAGGAAGCAGGTCCTTTTTCAGTTGGAATTAAATGCAAACTGACTCTTAGAAACGAACACTGATTTGTCAGCCTTATGCACTAACAAAAAAAATTAGGTTCTCTCTACAGAATCAAATCTTTCTTAACTCCTGAAGCAAGAACTACCATAGCCAGAACTTATCTTATCTCTACTCTACTATATGCATCCCCCATATATACTAATCTTTCTAAACATAACATCAATAGGCTTACAACAGCCTATAACAACATTGCCAAATTTGCCACTGCCTCTCCATATAAAACACATCACTGCCTGAACCTCCTTAACCTAGGGTGGCTGGAGTTACCTCACCTAATTCAATACTATCAGCTTACAACTGCCCATAAAGCCCTTCACCACCCAGAAAAGATACCAATGCTCTCCACCCTGATAAAACCCTATAACAACCTAAAACCCTACTCTTCCAATAAAATACTGATTCAAACCTCTCTATCAAAGAATACAGCAGGTGACTCTATATTTTCCAACTCAGTTGGTAAAATTTGGAATCAACTTCCTACTGACCTCTTAGCCCAAACTTCTATCACACTATTTAAAACTCAACTGAAACATTTTCTAACCAATCACTGGCTTTGCTCTTGCAATAACCCTCGCTGATCACGTACCTCCTACCTTCTGCACCCTTTGCACTGTCTCCCAACTCTATTTCTCCATTGTATTTTTCATCTCTACCTGAGAAATTGACTCTCTCAACTTCAAACTAAAATTTTCTAGTAACTCTATCTTTTGCTTTTAAATTACTTAATTATTTCTGTCTCACATTTTATATACCTGTACTGAAGAAATTTGATAGTCTCTGTTTTCACCTTTTGAACTTACTGAAAAGATAGCCTAAATGCCTGTTTTAGTTGAGTCTTAAATTCCCTATGTAATTATGAATGCCTGTTTTAGTTGAATCTCAAATTACCTTTGTACTTTGACCTGTACTGTAGAAATTTGATAGTCTCTGTATTCACCTTTTTGAACTTACTGAAAGGAAAGCCTATATGCCTGTTTTACTTGTGTCTTAATTCCCAATGTAATTTTAAATCCCTGTTTTAGTTGCGTCTTAAATTACCTATGTACTTTGAATGTATTTTTTGTTATTATGCATTAGATAGTGGAGCTTTTCTCCTCGGGCCTCCACTGAAAATGGACATGTATCCAGTTGGACTAGCCCGGTTAACAAATGTAAAATAAAATAAAAATAAATAAATAAAATAAAACTATCCATACCTCTCAACTGTCCTTATTTTTGCAGAATGTCCTTAAATGCTGACATGCATTTGAGTTTCAAACTTCATATTCTTCAGAAAATGTGTGCCAACATAAAACCTGTTCTAGCAACTTTATAAGTTTATAAGAGCAATAATTAAAATCTGTCCCTGTTTTGGGGCCTTTGTTCCTCCTTTCCCCATTATTTTTGACTCTGTCCAGATTTCTTGAGCTAAGAAGTTGAGAGGTATGAAACTATATGAAATCTTGAAATAAGACTTTAGTAATGAGATGCAGGCAAACCTGTATATAAGGATTCAGCCATAATGAAATGTTAGTTAACAGCAACTTCTCTTTGGAGGAGTTCTCATTCATACATGTGATGGACCACATGGGTCAGATTTCTGTGGTTAAAGTTGGCAGAGGCCTTGCAGTGCATAAGGGCATAAATCACAGTTCTGAGAGCTGGCACTGTGTATATAAGTTGGTGTTCGTGCAAGAGGGAAGAGGTATATGGCTGCCTAGGGCACCTTTTCTGGGTGTGTCCTATATTACTTTAGTGCTTACACTCTGAATATGATCTATGACACCATGCACCTAACCATCAGTTATAAATACAATGTCTCTGTAACCTTAATTACAGGTGTAATTGAGACTATTCTACATGTATAAGAACGCTGTACACCCATCAATCAGTTCTACATACAATGACCCTGTATCCATTAATTAATTACAGGTGTAATGACACTATTCCACATGTATAAGGACACCCTACACCCAGCAATCAGCTCTACATACTGGGACCCTGTATCCATTAATTACAGGTGTAATAACACTATTCTACATGTATAAGGACACGCTATACCCAGTCATCAGTTCTTCATACAGGGACCCCCTATCCATTAATTACAGGTATAATGACACTTTTCTACATGTATACGGACTCCCTACATTAAGCCATCAGTTCTACATACAGGGATCCTGTATCCATTAATTACAGGTGTAATGACACTATTCTACATGTATAAGGGCACCCTATACCCAGCCATCTGTAATACATACAGGGACCCTGTATACATTAATTACAGGTGTAATGACACTATTCCACATGGATAAGGGCACAATACACCCAGCCATAAGCTCCACATTCAAGGACCCAGTATCCACTAGTTACACTTGTAATAACACTGTTCTACATATATAAGGGCACCCTACACCCAACCATCAGTTCTGCATTAAGGGACCCTGTATCCATTAAATTAGAGGTGGAATGACACTATTCTGCATGCATAAGGACACCCTACACCCAGCTATCAGTTCTACATACAGGGACCCTGTGTCCATTAATTACAGCTGCAATGACACTGTTCTGAATGAGTAAGGACACCCTACACCCAGCTATCTACTCTACGTACAGAGATCCTGTATCCATTAATTACAGGTGTAATGACACTATTGCACATGTATAAGGACACCTTACACCCAGGCATCTGTTCAACCTTTAGGGACCCTGTATCCATTAATTACACGTGTAATGACACTACTCTACATGTATAAGGGCACCCTTCACCCAGCTATCCGTTTGATATACAGGGACCCTGTATCCATTAATTATAGGTGTAATGACACTATTTTACATGTATGAGGACACCATACACCCAGCCATCAGCTCTATATTCATGGTCCCTGTATCCAGTAGTTGTACTTGTAATAATGCTGTTCTACATGTATAAGAACACCCTACATGTATAAGAACACCCTACACCTAACCATCAGTTCTACAAACAGGGACTCTGTATCCCTTGATTACAGGTATAATGACACTATTCTACATTTGTAAGGAGACGATACACCCAGCTCTCAGCTCTAAATACAGGGAGCCAGTATCCATTAATTACAGGTGTAATGACACTATTCTGTATTCATAAGGGCACACTCCACCGAACTATCAGTTCTACATACAGGGACCCTGTATTCATAATAACAGGTGAAATGACACAATTCTACATAAAGACCCCCCCCCTGTATTAGTTCTACATACAGGGACCCTGTATCCATTAATAACAGCTGTAATGGCAGTATTCTATTTGTATAAGGACACCCTACACCCAACCATCATTTCTACTTAGAGGGACCCTGTATCCATTAGGTGTAATGATACTATTCTACATTATTTTATTTTACATTTGTTGACTGGGCTAGGCTGACTGGATATATGTCCATTTTCAGTAGAGGCCCGGGAAGAAAGGCTTTGATACAATATATGCAATAGCAGGAGGTGACATTAAATTAATTTAGATCAGACATAAAAAGTGTGCAGAGTTGTCAAGAAAAAAAAACTTATGATAACATATAGTACGAAATAGAAAAAATAAGCAAGATTAGATATTTTACATCCGAGACCTGGGTACAGGCATACATACTTATAGTAGCAAAGTAGAAGGTGAGTACTTCTAGAGTAAGTCCCTCATTTAATAGAGCTGAGAGGAAGTCTCCTTTAATACTTGGGTAGTGGTTGGCATTTGTTAGTTCAACCAAATAGACATCGTAGGACAGACTAGAGGGGATGAGTTAAGAGAGTGGGAGACAGGGAATGAGATGTTAGTCAGGGTTAGAGCAGGGGCATAGCCAGTGTGTTGTGAGGTATTCCTTGAGATATTTTTTGAAGAGCAGTGAAGAAGAAAGAGAAGAGAGTTCGTTAGGAAGTTGGTTCCAGGTGTTTCCCACTGTGTTAGAGAATAGTGAGTCTCCAGCCTTGTTGTTAAATTTAGTAGTGGAAACTAGAAGCTAATTAGCTGAGCGCAGTGTTTCCAGATATTTGTATGGAGTAATCAGACTAGAGAGGATTGGAGTATTCATAGGGTGGTAGAGAATCTTTTGGGTGATAGTAAGTTGTTGATAACAAAGTTGGTTTTGCAGTTCTAACCATCCCAGCTGTTTAAGGTTGTGACAGTGATGGGTTCTAAAAGGGACACGTGGCAAATCGGGCAATGTTATTATAGCTGGTTGCAAGTTTGCTCAGGTTGTTTTTAGATAGGTTGGTATAAATGGATGTATACATTATACATGTATAAGGACACCCGACACCCTACGATCAGTTCTGCATACAGGTATCCTGTGTCAATTAATTACAGGTGTAATATCACCATTCAACATGTATAAACACACCTTGCATTAGTTTTACATACTGGGACCCAGTATCTATTAATTACAGGTGTAATGACACTATTCTACATGGATAAGGGCATGCTACACCCAGCTATCAGTTCTACATACAGGGATCCTGTAGCCATTAATTACAGGTATAATGACACTGTTCTACATGTATATGGACACCCTGCACCCTACTAACAGTTGTACATACAGGGACAAGGTATTCATTAATTACAGGTGTAATGACACTATTTTACATGTATAAGGACACCCTACACTCACCAATAAGTTCTGCATACAGGGACCCTGTATCTATTAATTACAAGTGTAATGAAACTTTTCTGCATGTATAAGTACACCGTACACCCAGCCATCAGTTCACCATACAGGGACCTTGTATCTATTAATTACAAGTGTAATGACACTTTTCTGCATGTATAAGGACACCCTACACCCAACCATCATTTCTGCATACAGGGACCCTGTGCCCATTAATTACAGGTGTAATGACACTATTCTGAATGTATAAGGACACACTACACCCACCCATCAGTTCTACGTACAGGGACCCTTTATCCATTCATTATACATGTAATGACAATACTCTACATGTTTAAGGGCAGCCTACACCCAGCCGTCAGTGATACATTCATGGACTGTGTATCCACTCATTAGTTCTGCATTACGGTACCATGTATCCAATAAGTTAGCAGTGTAATGACACTGTTCTGCATGTGTAAGGACACCCTACACCTAGCCATCAGTTCTACATACAGGTACCCTGTGTCCATTAATTAGAGGTGCAATGACTCTATTTTGCATGTGTAAGGACAGCCTACACCCAATCATTACAGGCTGTTCTACATGTATAAGGACATACTACACCCAGTCATGCCAACTTCTGTTTCTCAACTCTTCTCTTGGGCAGCTGATATTTGTGGTTCCACTGACTTTCACTGAACTTATTTTTTCACATCTGTTCCAAGTGTGTTACAAGCCTATAAATAGGGCTCTTACAACTGTATACATAGCTTTATTGGCATTTTCTACAGATATCGGTCTCAACTGAAAATTCGGTTACTTGAAGTTTGTTACATTAACTAAAACATTGACTAACTATATAAAAAAATAGTTGCATAATTTTCAGTTTGTGGTAAGAGAAGCCAGAGTCAAATGGTTTGCATGTTAATTACTCTAAAATTGCTACAGTCATCCATGGCTTTCTGTTAAGTGTTTTTTTGATCTTGGACATACTGGGTTAAACAATGGGTGCCAGCAGAGGTGAAAATGGTCCTATTCAACTTGATGAGGTGCCAAGTGCATTGGTTTCTGGCTTGGTATTGACTTTCATTTCACTGAATGAGACATTTAAATGCTGATTTGGAGAGGAAGTCTCTTCCACATGTTCAATGGACTTTGTAAACTAATGTATATGTAATCCACCATCCTGGGCTGCTATTACTAACCTTTCATCCTCTGGTTCATAGGAAGTTGCTAGGCTATTGGCCCTGAGGCCCTTATAAGCCTAGCCAAGAGTTTAGCCCATGTTTAGACAAGTCAGCAACCAAAGCCCATGTCCAGCAGGGACACAGGTGGAATCCCAGGGGTGTATTTTTTGTTTCCCATCAAAGTTATCCAGGTTGTGCTTGCAAAGGGATGGTGAGATACTCTACTTGATGTGGAGAGGAAGTCTCTTCCACAGATGGGGGAGTCTCTGAGACACACATCTGTCCCACCAATAAGTCCTATTGATGTCACAGACCAGGTTGAGGTTACTCGAGTGGAGCTTGACTTGTGGATATGTAGCACTCCCATCATGGCGAGGTTTGAGATTGCTTTGTATGCCAGACAGAGGTCACCTCTGAGGAGTGTGTATGAAAATGAGTAGAGGGACAGGGTTTTTAGCCTATCTGTGTAGGGTAGATGTTTGAGGCCCTGGATTCTTCTGGTGAGGAACTTCTGTGGTCTCTCCAGCTGCTGCATGTGTTTTGCGAGGTACATGCCAAAGGGGGCATTGTACTCAATAACTGGCCTTATAAGGGAAGGATACAGGGATGTTATGACCCCCTTGTCCCTGGATGAGATACCCTTACTTATGAGGTGCACCATATAGAAAGCTTTCTGTACAACGGAAGCAACATGGTGGTGAAAAGTCAGGTTGCTATCAGCCTGGGTGCCCAAATCCCTCATGACTGATTGTGTGCTTAGGATATTGTTATTAATGTGATAATATGTGGGGACATCACTCTTCCCAAAGGGGTTGATGATGCATTTTTTGGCATTCAGCTTGAGGCCATGTTTCTGGCACCAGTCATTTGTTTGGGTGAGACCTCTTGGAGAACGTCCACATCACTTGGGGAATTGATGACCACACCCAGCTTGTAGTTATCTGCAAACTTGGTCAGCCATAGCACACTGGTTTTGGCATGCACCTCAGAGAAGTACATCTTGAATAACAGAGGCTCCAAGACTGATCCCTAGGGTACGCCTCTCATTACGGTCTACTGTACTGCTTCCCCTATTTTGATTAGGTGGGTTCTATCAGTGAACCAGTTTTCTACCCATCTGATAACATATGGATTCATACCTAGTTAAGAGAGTTTGTCTACTATGCCCGCGTGGGGAATAGTGTCGAAGGCCTTGGCCAGGTCAAGGTAGGCGGTGTGCAGTCTTCCCCTCGTCTATGGCTTTGGGGACTGTTTCAAAGAAGTTGACCAGATTTAACAGACATGACCTCCCCTTGGCAAAGTCAAACTGTGTGGGGTCGAGTGTTGGGAGGTTACGAATGTCCTTGTTAATGAGGTTCATGATAATCCATTCCGTGGCCTTGCAGGTTAGGCTAGTTAGGCAGATGGGTCTATAATTTCATGGATCGGTGGATGTTCCACCTTTGTGCAAAGGGATGACAGTGGCTGTCCTCCACTTGGATCGGTCAAATCCACTACTCAGGCTTTGGCTGAATAGGGTGCCTAACAGGGCTGCAAGTTCATGTAGGATGCATCCTGGGATTTTATCGGGTCCCAGGGAGGATGTATTTTTTGCCTTTGAGAGGGCAGTGGTGACCTGCTCCCTAGAGAAAAGGGGAGGGGGGTAGGTACTGGGGATGTCCTGATTTACTGATGGGGGGGGCAGAGGGGTTAAGTTTGTCTGTCAGCCAATAGATTGGCTATATCTACAGTATTTGTGTATGTGGTGTCATTGACCACTAGTTCTGAACAGATCTGGGTGCTTCCTTTGAGACTACGGACATATGTGAAGAAGGCCTTGTGATTGTCTCTAGTAGATGTGGCCAATTTGGACTCTAACTTAGCTTTAGAGGATTTCACTAGTGCTCTTATTTGCTTGTTCAGGCTAAGAAGAGATTTCTTCCAATTGGGCACCTGCACCTTCTTGGTCCTGGACAAATTTTTTCCTTTTGTTATATAGTTTATTTATTTCAGATGTCCACCAGACAGGTTTACTCTTCCTTGCAGAGGATGATTTCGTCCTGTCAAGTATCCCTGATTCCATACATCTATATAAGTGCTCCTATAGTACTTTGGTGTAGATTTGTACATTGGTGTCAGTTCCAACACAGGGGGAGGGGGCTGTGAAGTTGTTTATATCATCCCTCAGGAGGTTGTAATCAGCTTTGGAGAAGTTTTTTTGTATGAAACTAACTGGGGGGGGGGGGGGGGGTCAGAGAGCTGCTGACTTTGAAAGTGACACTTTATGGTCTGAGCTTACCAGGGAGGATAATACTGTAGGGGTGATGCAGTGGTTACTCATGTTGCCTAATACCAAGTCCAACATATCACCTTTTGTGGGGGTATCGACTAGCTGCTCCAAGGCATTTGCATTGATAAAATCAAGGAATCTCTGGCCATTTGCATTCTGGCATAAGCAGCTTTTCCAGTCTATGGTTGGGTGGTTAAAGTCATCCAGGATCAGGGTAGAGAGTTGAATATTGATATTCAAAGAGGTCCAGATAATGTGGAGTGGGCATCCTGAGTCAAATTTGGGGGCCTGTAGCAAGCTATGATTTGAGTAGGGGTGTTGTCAATGGTTATCTGCACCTGGAGTGTCTCCTGTGTGTCATACTCTTTCCACAGCCTGGAGGTGTGTGTGTGTGTGTGTGTGTCTTTAATATACATTGAAACTCAACCTCCTTTGGCTTTGCTGCCTACAGTTTGGGGTCTGAATGTATGATGGGTTGAGTAACTAGGTAAGGCTGGGGTGCCGCACTTCCTCTTTATCCATTCCTGTGTCAAATCCTTATCACGAGGAGGTTGTTCTAGATTTCTACACTTCTTATTGTATTTTATGGATTTTCCACATTTATTTTTCTTCTCATCTGTTCCTTCTCCTTACAGTCTTTCTTTTGTTTGTTTGTGCATTCAGTTGCTGTATGATTTTTATCGACTTCTGGTTTGATTTCCATTCTTGCATGCCAGTTGAAAGCTTCTGTTAAACTAAGCAGAGGGTTGATCTTAGATTTCATCTCGTCATGTTTTAAAACTTTCAAGATTGTTTGGATCTGACAAGGTCAGCAGATATGTATGTAGTCCCACGGCTATAGATCTGTACATGTAATCAGTTTCGAGGAGGCCTATACCTAATTCACAGCATGGAATATATAATCTTGGTATACAATTATATTTATCTTTCATTTGGTAAGCAAGAAGCATTTTTATTATTTTACTGTCCCAATGATCCATTACTTTTTGGGAACAGCTAATCACACCAGAACTGTAAGTTAATACAGGATGGGTAAATCGGTTTATAGCTTGAACTTTATTCCTACATGTCAAGGTTGTTATCTTTTCCTTTTTCTTTCTTGTAAAAACAAAAAAAAAAACAAATCTTTATTAACTTATCACTTATGACATAGACAATCATACATTTAAATAAATAAAAACAAATCACACTGACATATTTTTAGTTGCAAACATTATACATCACTTATAATTATCCAGTCATTGTCAGTGAAATATTACATAGCTCATTCAAATCCTACCTTTTTTTAAACTTCATTCCTCCTCCAAAACATTATTCAGCATGTATTGGTCCACAACTCGTCTGCCATCTCATTACATTCCTAAAAATATATATTCCCAATTACCTATTTCTTCACCCACCCACCAGTAACATTTGATGTAAACCTGTCTCCAAAAATAGGGCTTTCTTTGGCTCGAAAGTGCTCACATATCATAGGTTCATAGGTTGGTACTAGGCTATCAGCCCTAGGGCCTAAACAAGCCTAGCCATAACAATTCCCTAGCTATTTCTTCCCACACTATTTACTTCCCTGGACCCCTGTCTAGCAGGGCGACTGACATGATCCCCGGGGTGAATTTCCTTTCTCCCATCCAATCGTCAAGGTTACATTTGAAGAGGGCCAAAGAGGCACTCTGCTTGACATGTATAGGTTCATAGGTTCATACTAGGCTATCTGCCCAAGGGCATTTATAAGCCTAGCCCAGAGTTTTGTGGCTTTTCACACTTGCCCTTGGAGGATACTATACCCATTATTTTGCTGTGCCTCTGTCAAGTCAAGCAGTGACACTGATCCTGGGGTAATCCTATTCAGCCCAAAGATTTCTCTTGAACAAAGCCAGCGAGGTGCTCTGCTCACATGTACCGTTTTTGTTCCACACAGCATGAGGAGTTGGTCTGTGAATCTGTCCTCCAACCACGTCCTATTAATAACCGTGTCAAGGTTTAAGTCTCCGTCCCTTGTAGTTCTAGATTCTAGATTTTTTGAGTTGTTGAAGCATGTTCAATTCTTGTTGGGACATGGCCTGTATGTCAGGGCACAGGTCACTCTCCTGAGCAGATGGTGCTGACTGGAGTAGTACAGGGGACGGATGAGCTTCCCTTTGATCTAGAATGAATCTTCATGATCAGGTGGCAAATGTAGAAGGTCTTCTAACTACACTTTGGCAACGTGAGTGTCAAAACCTACTGTCATACCTGAGTGGGGGTATTGTGTGAAAGCCTTTGCCAGAGGTAGGTAGGCTGTGGACTGCCTTCTCATCAATGGCCGTTCCATTATGATCCTCTCCATGCTTTGCAGATCAGGCTTATCAAGCTGATGGGACAAGGGTCGCCAGGGTCGGGGGGGTGGAGGCCATGCTGAAGTGAAGTGGGACCACGCCTGCCATCAGGCATGGCTAAGATTAAACAGCTGCCCTAACCGCAGGTAATTCCTCATTGAGTTCGTGGAGCACACAACCGGGGACACCATCTACAATGTCTGTAGGTTCAGTTAATTTTTTATCATTTTGAACTAATTTGAGCATATCTGGGAGTTTCCTTTTCCTTTCCTAGTAATAAGAAGGAGGCCTTATGTATGGGCAATCTATTCCAGAGTCTAGGGAGTCTGAGTCAGGAACCTATCCCTCCAGCATGTTTTGTTTATTGTGATGACAAGGTTTAGATCCCTGGAGCGTGTGGCTCTGAGGGATTGGGATTTCTTTGTGTAGCATGTCCAACAGCTCTGGGTTTGACATGGCCTTGTATGCTAAGCAGAGATCGCCTCCAAGTAGACGATATGCGACAAGAGTATAGCTGAAGTTTTTAAGGTGGTCAGTGTAGGGCATCTGCTTTAGGCCTGTGATTCTTTTAGTGAGGTATTTCTGTGGCCTTTCCAGTTGTTGCAGATGTCTTGAGAGGTACATACCAAATGGGGCATTGTATTCTATAATGGGTCTGAGGGATGAGTACAGTCGGACAATGACCTCCTTTTTTCTGGATGAAAAGCCCTTAGTGATGAGGTGTGCCACATAGAAGGATTTCCTGACTGTTGTGGTGATGTGGTTATCGAAAGTGAGACCACTGTCCACCTGTGTCCCTAAGTCTCTTATCACACTTTCAGTGTTTAGTGTACTGCCACCTATATGGTAATTCACGGATACATGTTTTTTCCCAAAGGGGATAACTATACATTTCTTGGCATTGAGCTTGAGCCCATGGCTCTAGCACCAAGCATCTGTTTCTGTAAGGCCCTTTTGAAGAGTATCCACATCATTTGGGGATTCAATAATGGCTCCCAGTTTGCAGTCATCTGTGAACTTTGTTAGCCAGAGTCCCTTAGTGTTGGCCTGTACTTCAGAGAAGTAGATGCCAAACAAGAGTGGTCCCAGGACTGAACCCTGAGGTTCTCCACTTGTCACTTGTCTGGAGCTGGATTTGGAGTCTGCTACTTTTACAGTGTGGGTTCTATCAGTAAGCCAGTTAGCAGCCCATTGGGTGATGTAGGGATTAATGCACAGCTTAGTAAGTTTATCTATGACTCCAGAGTGGGGGATGGTGTCAAAAGCCTTGGCCAAGGTGTAGATAGGCTGTGTGGACCACCTTACCCTTGTCCATGGCTCTGGAGACTGATTCGAAGAAGTCATTCAGGTTCAGGAGACAAGATCGGCCCTTCATGAACCCAAACTGGGTGGGGTCCAGTGTTTGAAAGTTGCCAATGTCTTTGTTTATAAGTTCCATGATAATACGCTCCATGGCCTTGCAGATAAGGCTTGTCAGACTGATGGGATGGTAGTTTCTGGGATCCAAGGTGGATCCCCCCTTGTGGAGTGGGATAACTGTAGCTCTGCGCCACTCAGTGGGCACAAAACCTGAAGTGAGGCTATGATTAAACGTGACACTTAGGTGAGGTGCCAGTTCATATTGTAGAACACAGCCCGGGATGTCATCTGGTCCCATGGATGCTGTATTCTTAGCTTTGGAGAGTGCATTTTTTACCAGTGTGGCCATTATTACCAGAATTTGGCAATCTTCCGGTATTGAGATGGGCCATTTAGGGGGTGAGCGGGGGGTGAAGTTGGCACTGAATCGATCTGCCAGGATATTGGCAGTATCCTTGGTATCAGTATATTTAATGCCATTCTGTTTTAGCTCAGAGCAGATCTGAGCATTGCCATTTAGATTCTTGAAATAGTTCATAGGTTCATAGATTAGTACTAGGCTAACTGCCCTTGTGAGCCATTTTAAGCCTAGCCAGTTATCCCTTGTGAGACTCCAACCCTGCACCTTGTGTTTGTAAGGCAAACACCTTAACCATTAGGCCACCCTCCCAACCCATAGAATGCTTTGTGGTCTTTGGAATCTTTGGCAATTTTATTTTCGTAACTAGCTTTGGAGGATTTTATGAGGGATCTCTGTTTCTTACTGAGGCTGGTAAGGGAGTTTTTTGCATCCTGGGATTTTCCTCTTTTCCGCAACAGTTTCTTCCTTTTGTTGTAAAGTCTGTTTATGGCAGGGGACCACCAGATTGGCTTCCTTTTTTTGGATGAGAGCATCTTGGCTCTATTTGGGATGGCACGATTCATGCATGAGTGGATATACTCGTACAGTGCCTTAATGTAGGATTCAGCAGTTGAACTTTCAGTTCCCATCTGCATGGGTGTCATGAAGTTTGTCACTTCTGACTTGAGTAGCATGAAGTTGGCTTTGGAGAAGTTTTTTTTTTATGGAGGTTTCCTTACTGGGGCTGGGGGTGGGATGTGGATGTTAAGGGTGATTAGCTTATGGTCAGACCTGACTAACGAGGGGGTGACCATAGGTGTGGAGCATCGATTTCCCATGTTGGTAATGACCAGGTCTAGGATATTTGAGCCCCTGGTGGGACTATGGATTAGTTCATCCAGGGCATTGAAATTTATGAATTCCAAGAACCATTGGGCAAAGGTGTTGGTACATGAGTAGTTTTCCCAGTAAATGGTAGGGTAGTTAAAATCACCCAGTATTAGGGTGTTTGGTTCTATCTTAATATTTTCCAGTAAGTTTAGAAAGGTGTAGTGAGAATCTTGGTGTATGGTGGGGGATCTATAGCAAGCTACAATTTGGATTGCAGTCTTACCTAGTGTTAGCTGCACCTGGAGAATTTCAGACGTATTGTGTTGGGCAACTAGCCTGGTGGTGTGAATATCCTCGGTGAATATTGACACTCTTCCACCTTTAGTGTTTCGGTCCTGGTTTGGTGTCCGAAAAGTGTGGTAAGAGTTGTAGCCTGGTACTGCTGGGGTGCTCTCTGGAGCCTTGAACCAGGTCTCAGTTACTGCACAGATATCGATGTTCTCCATTTTTAGGAGTGCCTCGAGAGAGTGCATTTTGAGGTTTAGACTTCAAGCATTGAGTAGCCTTACCTTCAGATTTTGCATGCCTGTACCTGTTACGGAGGTGGTTTTGTCCTTTGAACTTTGCCTAAAAAAGGCACTATAGGGGTGGCAAGAGCCTTAGCCAGTAACCTGAATCCCAAGGGTGACAGGTGCAGACCATCTCTGGCAAAGCATCGTGGGCTGTCAATCATGTCGTCCCAGGCAGACAGATACTGGATCCCCTTTGAATGACACCAGAAGCATAGCCAATTGTTGAAGTCAGTCATTTTGTCCTTATATTGTGGTATCATTCTGGGGGTCATACCTGCCTGGGCCACATGATCCGAGAGCTCTTCCATGTATCTTTTCATGTAATCCAGGGAGGTACGTCTCAAGTCATTCACTCCAACATGGACAATGACAGTCATATGTGTACTTGTTGTGGAGTGACTTGAGTGCATGCGTTATGTGGCAGATCCTGGCACCCAACAGGCAGCTGACTGTAATTTTCTCCTAGTTCAACCTGGTGAGAGGGACATCAGTGTGCCAGACTATAGAGTCACCTATGACTGAAGTGTTAGGTACATTGTCTTGCCTTAGAGGCTGTTGCTGGGTGGCACACTGGTGTTGTGAACTATGTGACACTTTGGTTGTGACTGGTGTTTGTTTGCATTTCAGCTTCAGAGGTTCTTGTTGCTTGGGCAGGTTACAGTTAAGGGCCTCTGCATATGTGGATTTAGTGTTGTTATATGTGGGTGTAGGTGGTGTGGGTTTAGAAGGACTATGTGTTGCTTGATGTGTAGTGTGGGTGTTAACCTGCTTCTCTTGACTGTCTAGCACAATCTTGGGTGGAGAGAGCTTTGCTTCCATTTTGGCTATGTAAGTGCATCTCTCACAGGTTGTAGTGTTGGGTGGTAGGAGGAGAGGATTGTCTGTTTACATGAGGCAGTTGCCGCATTTCCCCAGTATGCCCAGATTCACCAGGTGGACAGGAGAAATCACCGGAAGATGACCCTTGGACATGCCTGGTTTGGTGCTTTTTTTTTTTGTAAAGTACAGGAGCTGTTTTCCCTTACCTTAGCAAGGTACTTTGCAATTATAGGTTGTTTAGTGCCTACTGTTAATTTTTCCTTATTAACAAGGAGAGTTGAGTGCTTGTATCAGTTTAAGGCTTCCTAGTACTTTCCAGCAGGTATTAGAGAAAGTGCTAGTCACAGGGATGCTTAAAGGCAAGATGAAAAAAAAATGCACACTGCAGTGTGCACTAGAGAAGTTAGATGTGAAAGTAGGTAACTTACGTTTTACCTGTTTAAAAAGTTAAGGTTTAGTGGAGAGTTGTTGTTGTATCTTTCGGCTTTTCCCGGTTAGGGGTCACCACAGCAGAACTCCGGTCCGCTAATGATTGGCAGCAGATTTTTACGTACCGAGTTGCCAGCCCTGACGTACAACCTTCAATGAAGGTACGCCCATTCACGCATGTCTCCACACAGAAGACGCTTTGGCTGAGAATCTAACAGGACATCTTACTGTGAGGCGACAATGCTACCGCAGCACCACCACCGCAGTGTTACTATTTTTAAAACCGCAAGATGGGTTGAAAGGGGTGGTCCCTTTTGTATTCTAGTACTATGGAATACAGTAGGATGGCCAATAAATTTAAATAGTTGAAGGGGAGGGATTTCAAAAATGATGATTTTTGTGATTACTCACACAAGCCAGTGAAAGTAGAGAGGAAATGAGATATATGGTCAGATTAACATAAGAGGCAGGCAACTAGAAAGACAGTGGTATTTAACAAGACAACTGTAACTGGGTAAGAGGGCAGGAAAAAAATTCTGCCTGACTCAGAAGAGAAAGAGCTGGGGTCTCATTTGAAGTTTTAATATGCTGTTAAAGCAGAATGCAAGTAAAACACAAGGTAAAGAAAACAAACCACAGTATTCAGAATGTAGAAAGGCAATAAAGTGATACAAAATATAAAAGCAAACGAACCTTTCCTTCACAGCAAAGTGTAGCAGAGTCTAGATGAGCCTTTCTGGTAAAGCTCTATCCCTTTTTTAGGGCCTCCTAAGAGTTACATTGCTGGGTATTCTGACCCATTAGCCTTTCACGTTAAAGCTGGATCTAAAAGACGCCTATCATCACATACCTATTGGCAAGCATTCATAAAAGCAGTAATTCATAATAGTAGTAAAACCCGATATGATATTACTGTAGTCCAAGATAATGCCATTGTGTATTGTGGCCAATTTCTCTTCACTTTGTTCATAGCATATTTAGTAGTTCACCATCTACATCTGGTGTAGTGGGTGTTCCAGCTGCTTGGATGTCAGAAACATGCAGACAGGCACTCAAATGGCTGTAAACCCATCTGATCATCTTCTCATGTTCAAAACTGAATGTGAGTTCAACAACACAGCTGCCACACCATCTGCTCATTTCCTAGGAAATGGGTGCAAGCAAGTGCTTTCTGTGGACCAGGTAAGTGGAGAAAGGGAGATGGGAGGGTGCTTTTAGATGTTGGTATGGGAACAGAGAGTGGAGTAGGGATAGGAATTTTAGGTTTAGGCAGTAATGAAATGTTACAGTTTAGAAGGGGATAGGGGAATTTACATTTTATGGAATGATAGGGCCTTCAGGATTGGGGGTGGGGACATGCTTTATGATGATGATAGTTATTATTTTTTAATGTGTGCATTTGCTCATTTTATTTGTTTCGTTGAGTGTGAGAGATTGTGTGTGTGTGTGTGTGTGTGTGTGTGTGTGTGTGTGTGTGTGTGTGTGTGTGTGTGTGTGTGTGTGTGTGTGTGTGTGCGCGCGTGTGTTTAACATACCTCTGAACTTTCCTGATTTAGCCACATAGTTTTCTGGTGTGTTTCTCCAACAATATGTGGTTTTGTGGCAAATCAGAGGCGAGGACTGAAGTAAATAAATAATGACATATATTGAGTTTTAAACTTCATATTCTTCAGAATATGCATGCCCTCACAAATCCTGTCAGTCTAGCAACTTTCCAAGTTAAAAAGAGCAATAATTAAAATCTATCCCTATTTTTTGGGCCATTGTATCCCCATTTTTTTAGGCTTTGTCCAGATTTCTTGCACTAAGAGGTTGACATGTATGCCTACCTCTCAACTATCCAGTATTCTGTAGAATATCCAGATTTTTGCCTCATATTTTTGGCTTATTCGTCATAAAATTAATGTCATACAGGTGAGTTACAGACTTCATTTCCTTCAGAAAATGCATGTTACAAAGTGATGGAGTAACAGCTTTGTTGTAAGTCTGTAGAGCAATATTTATAATCTGTCCCTATTTTGGGGCCTTTGTCCCCCCATTATTTTATGCTTTAACCAGATTTCTTGTGCTAAGAGGTTGAGAGGTATGGAGGCATGGTGTGTAATGCCATAGTTACTGATTATTTGGTGCATTTTAAGGGGGAGATAGGGGGTTCTGTTTTCCTGAGTGTGTCCTCCATTGTACAAGATGACTAGTAACTATGAACTTGTCAGTTTCTTAGTCATTCCATATTGCAATACTACCAGTTTACCAATTTTCTTTAGTGTAACATAGGCAATTAATCTTTCAAGGGCAGCAGGCACTGAATTTGTAGATGAAGCACTGAAATGTAAAGTTGCTTGCCAGAAACAGCCTCTACATTAGTTACCAATCTCTTTAATGTGCATTATTTGGATGAATTTTACTTCTGCAGCGATTGTGCATACTGACTGATATTGGTGGATTGCAATGGCGGACGTTTGAGTGGATTTTTATGGATAAATGTTCTGACATGTCCAGTTTTGTCATTATTGTATCATACATTTTGTTTCATTGCTTACTGGAAAAAACATTCAAAACTACAAATTTGTAATGCACTCTAACAAGTGGTGCTGTGTTATACACATAATTTAATTTAATACAATCAGGAAGGTGAATCAAAGAATGCATACATGTATGCATGGCCTTAATATGTGAGCAAGGAACCTATGTTTTGAAATTTTTATTTATTATTTGACATTTGTTGACCCGGAGTAGTCCGACTGAGCTATTTCCCTTTTTCAGCAGAGGTACAAGGAGAAAAGCTCCACAATTATACATAGAAAGATGAGAATGTTACAGTAAGTAGAATAGGTTAATATGAGACTAGTAAGACTAATGAGTCTGTGCTTACCAGGGTCTGGTTGGGCTATCCTTGTGGAACAACATTACAATGACCGTTTTCCATGCTGACCAATATTGCATCACCTTGAAATGATACCAGAAACTAAGCCAATATAAGTCAGTCAGCTTTTCTTCATATTGTGGCATCATCCTTGTAGAAGGTAAAATGCTTCTTAATGCTACACTCGTACCAGCCTGAGACACAGATTCCAAAAGCTCTGCAATGTCCCTCTTCATATTGTCTATGGAGGTACTTCTCGGATCATTTACACCCACGTGGACTATGACTGAGTCATACTGGTACTTGTGGTCCAACAACCTGAGTATGTTCACAATGTGGTGGATCCTGGTCCCTGATAAGCAACTGATTGACTTTTTCTTTACTCAGCCTGGTGAGAGGGACATCAGTGTATGTCCTGTGACTTGCCGTATGGAGTTAGAAGTAGAGGCAACCTGAGATGTGGCTGTATGGATTGATGTGGGTGTTTTGAAAGCATGAATTCAGGGTTGTTCAGGGAGGGAGTTATGTGTACTTCACCAAGGAGATCCTTGGGGTTTAGGTAGGTTACTTTTAACTGCCTCATCATATATGGGTCTATGTTTCTGCTTTGAATTGTATGTGTGATCAGAGCAGTGTGTATACTACTGACAACCTTATTGACATTAGGAGTAATTTTATGTGAGAGCTTTGCATCCAGTGACATTGTGTAACTACATCTCTTGCATACCAACCATATCAATTTGTTTAATAATTAACTGGTTGTCTGTAAATATGAGGCAGTTTCTGCATTAGCTCAGGATGCCCATATCCACCAAGCTGGTAACGGAGGTAGTGGGAAAGTTCATATCCATGGCAACAGACCCTTTTTATTGATTAGACAGTTGGTGAAATTTTGTTTGTTTTGTTGAGTGCATGTGTGCACTCATTTTTTAATTGTAAACATTTTTTTCTGTGACAAGTTGGAGCTAGACAAAAGGGAAAAAGTGGTCAATTCCTCTAGTGTGGGAAAGAGCTGCATATGTGCTAGCACAGCCTGTGTGTATGTATGTGTCATGTCTTTCAACTTTTACTTCAGAAGTCTGGACAAAGAGAAAATATTTAGGGAAAAGGTACTCTTTGTGGGTGCTATTCACTCAAAATAATTTCCAGATTTAGGAGGGATGGAACAAAGGTTTGAGAACAAATTAGATGTTACCCCAAATTTGGGAGAGTTGAGGGGTGTCTGTGTGCTTATGTTTTGGACGTTTATGGTTAATGACTGAATACTGTTTAATTTTTGGATTCAATAAATTAAATACATGCGCGCACACACGCACACACACGCACACACACACACACACACACACACACACACACACACACACACGCACACACACGCACACACACATATCAATAACTGAGATACTTAGTTGCAAGGCTTCAATGGGTTACTAATGTCATTTTATTTTCATAGAAACCCAGCTGTGACCCCCCCCCCCCTCCCCACTGGCTGGCATTTTGTGTTGTAACCAGTAGTGATGGTAGATAAAAGGTAAAATGATGTGCTAATAACTTGTGTTTATATTGCACAGGGACAAGTTTGCACACATTTAAAGATACCACTTGTGAATGTTCTTTGTTATTTAATGAGATTACTTACTAACGCTGAGGCAAAATTGGGTATCAATATGTTTTGTTAGTAAATGACTTAGAACTAAACTGTCTGAAAAAATATATATTATGAACTGCAACTGACCTAGATAATACTTTATTATATTTTTTTGTATGTTAATCAGGCAGTATATAACACACCAAGACTGTCATTAGTAGTTTAAGTAATACATTATTATTATTATAATACATTATTATTATTATTATTGTTATTATTTGTATGTTAATCAGGCAGTATATAACACACCAAGACTGCCATTAGTAGTTTAAGTAATACATTATTATTATTATTATTATTATTATTATTATTATTATTGTTATTATTTGTATGTTAATCAGGCAGTATATAACACACCAAGACTGCCATTAGTAGTTTAAGTAATACATTATTATTATTATTATTATTATTATTATTGTTATTATTTGTATGTTAATCAGGCAGTATATAACACACCAAGACTGCCATTAGTAGTTTAAGTAATACATTATTATTATTATTGTTATTATTTGTATGTTAATCAGGCAGTATATAACACACCAAGACTGCCATTAGTAGTTTAAGTAATACATTATTATAGCAATAACCCACGCCTGGGTGTGGGTAATGCTAAATTACCGGTTGGCGTGGTTTGGTCCCGAGGCGGCCCGAGGACCAAAAAGCCAACCGGGTAAATTTAGCATTACCCACACCCAGAAGTGGGTTATTGCTATTATACCATGACATTATTTAAGAAATGAAACTATTACTTTTCTTAAATAATGGCATAGTATAATGCCTGTTTGTTGCCCTTCTGCAGATGTCTGGCATCAGCAGCTCTGATGTACTGCGCGCCTGCGCAGTACATCAGAGTTGCGAGTAAAGCAACGGAGAAAGCAAGATCTCCGTTGCTTTTTGGTCTCGCTATGTTAAATGAGTTTAACATAGCGAGACAGTTTTAAAATAACGGACATCTCCTTTGCTTATTTTAAAACTGTCTCGCTATGTTAAACTCATTTAACATAGCGAGACACCACCAAAAAGCAATGGAGATCTTGCTTTCTCCGTTGCTTTTAAACATTGTCTCGCTATGTTAAATGGGTTTAACATGGCGAGACAGCTTAAAATAAGCAACGGAGATCCGTTGCTTATTTAAAGCTGTCTCGCCATGTTAAACCCATTTAACATAGAGACAGTGTTTAAAACGAAGTTATACTAAGGAAAAGTCCGCGACGGACCTTTTCCATTAGTATAACTCGATTTACAACGGGCACGCTGGCCAATCAGCGTGCATGTTTTGGGGGGGGTCATGGTATAATATTATTATTATTATTATTATTATTATTGTTATTATTTGTATGTTAATCAGGCAGTATATAACACACCAAGACTGCCATTAGTAGTTTAAGTAATACATTATTGTTATTATTATTATTATTTGTATGTTAATCAGCCAGTATATAACACACCAAGACTGCCATTAGTAGTTTAAGTAATGCATTATTATTATTATTATTATTATTGTTATTATTTGTATGTTAATCAGGCAGTATATAACACACCAAGACTGCCATTAGTAGTTTAAGTAATACATTATTATTATTATTATTATTATTATTTTTGTATGTTAATCAGGCAGTACATAACACACCCAGACTCCCATTAGTAGTTTTTCCTGATGGTAGATATAACAAGGTCAGAAAAATGAAACTCTGATTTCATCCACAAAAGACAGAATGAAAATAACATTTACTTTTCTTTGGGAGCGGGGAAAATAACACATTTTTGAAAAAATGGATTTGCTGTTTTTATTTGTTTTGTCAAGAATTCTTATAGTTATCCAAACTGTTTATAAATGCTGCAAGAGAAGGACTGTGTTTGACATGTAAAGTTAGCCTATTTCACAGTGCGGAATCCATTGGGTAGCGTACTGTCAAGCCTTCTGGTAATGGTGATGTGATGGTATAGGGTTACAACTAGTTTTATTGTGGTGGTGGTGATCTTAGAGTGCAGCGTCCTTCATAGCATGGGAACTTTAGTGAACATGACCCACTCAGGAATGTGTAGGACACTTTGTAGAGAGACAGGTCTTTCAGGCTGTTAGAGTAGCTATGGTTACTGAGACCTGAGATCTTTTTGTTGAGGAAACATTGAAGTATTTTTAGCTGCTTTCGGTACTTTGTGAGGTATGTGACAATGGGGGCACTGTTTTCAATGATGGGCCTAATAACGGATGAATACAGTAAGGGTATAACTTATTTGGAACTTGAAGAGATACAACAAAGGATAAGCTGTGAAAAGCAAAAGGATTTTACAACAACCACAGAGCATGGTGGTCAAAGGAGAATCCGTCAACAATATAGAGACCCTACTACCTGGTAACTGTGCCAAAGTGAGATATTTGTATAGTAAGTGGTACAGATACAAGCTTTACCAACATAAGCAATGATGTGTATGTATATATATATATATATATATATATATATATATATATATATATATATATATAGATATATATATATATATATATATATATGTAATATACCGCGGTGGTGCAGTGGTAGCATTGTTGCCTCACAGCAAGAGGTTCTCCCGTTCGATTCTCAACATGGGTTGAGAGTGCCTTCTGTGTGGAGTCTGTATGTCCTCCCCACGGTTGAGTGGGCATTCGAAAGACATGTGTTGAATGGGCGTGCCTTTGTTGAAGGTTGGACGTCGGGAAAAAAAAACTGCCAATCATTAGCGGACCAGAGTTCCGCTGTGGCAACCCCTAACCAGGAAAAGCCGAAAGACAAACAACATATATGTGTGTGTGTATAGACACAAAGAAACCCAAAACAGGTTGTCAGTGACACACACACAGACACACACACACACAGACACACACACACACAAAACACTCACAGCACATACAAAGGACCAGACACACTGTCCCACATATGAGTATGTCCTCACATGTAACTTGCCCAAACCTCAAAGTCCTCTCAAACGCAATGCTCGGAAAAGCTGCATGCAGACAAATAAGACAACTCCCATCACAACACATAAAACCATATCTCACTTTGGCTTAGCTGTCAAGCCCATGAGGCGTGTAACACCACACAATCCAATGTTTTGTTCACTGGAGACTCCACTGTGAGACGTACTGATGTCCCTCTCACCAGGCTGGATAAGGAGATGTTTACAGTTAGTTGCCTGTCAGGAGATGTTTACAGTTAGTTGCCTGTCAGGGACCAAGATTAATCACATCATGCAGGCACTGAGGTCACTAAACCTCAAAGTACCAGTATGACTCCTTCATAGTCCATGTGGATATAAATGACCTGAGATGTGCCTCTTGGGACCATATGAAGAGGGACGTGATTGAGCTCTCTGAATATGTGACACATGCAGGTATGAGCCAACCACTGAGCAGCATTCCACTCTCTTCATGGATGATGCCACAATACCAACAGAAAAATATCCCCTTTGAACTTTTTTTCTTTGTAATTTGTCCTTTATCATGGCTCAACTGCAAAGTGGTTTACCACTGTGTCATGGCCTCTGCAATGTAATCAATCACTATAGGGTGTATCTTATAAAATTTTAAGCCCTGTTTCATCCATGAATGTGGGATACTGGCAAATGCTTTTTTGTAGTCTATCCATGGTGTATTTACATTTTTCCCTTAATTTATTTAACAAAAAATGATCCTTGGTTCAATATGACTGTCTTTTGTTAGGCTTTTTATTCTATTGCCATGAGTGAGTTTTCTTCTAAATGACTATAAACTCTGTCAGCATTAATTCTAGTGTATAATTTATACATCAGAAGGCAAGTTATTGATCTATACTTTTTAGGCTAGCTTGCAGGTTCACTCTCTTAAGTATAAGTATTGTTTTTCCTTTTGTTAGCCAGGTTGGTGTCTGCTCAGAGTCCGCATATAAGTAGTTCTCTATTTCTGTTTTTTTTTTTTTTTTATTTATTTATTTTTATTTATTTATTTATTTATTTATTTGGTGGTGTTTCAGTTTCTTTTGCCTTGTTTCTCAGTTCTCTCAAACTTTTTTGGGGCATCAATAAATTGCTTATTTTGTTCTTTTCCTTTACATTTATCTACATATCTTCGAAGTTTTTCTGTCTCTGCTGATATCTTTAGTGTATAATTTGTGATAGTGCACGATAGATCTTGATGTGTTCCGATGCCGTGCATTGCTTTTATCATATCTATTTTTCTGAGTGTTTGTATTGATCTGTTCCCTCTTCTGTACTTCTATTCAGTACTTCCATGATGGCATTTGGTTTCTTCCATTCCTTTCCCTTATTGCATTGTGTGTATGTGGTAAGACTTTATCTGATATTAATTTAGCTGCAAATTAATACGGCCTATTTACTTCTATTATATTACCCAAATTTCCATTGACAATTTTAATTACTGTCTTCATTTGTTTAATCAAACTTCCAGCATTTTGGGTCTTGTTGACATTCTGTAATATTTTTTCATTGATCTTAATATGTCTCTCCATCTCTGTTAAATAAAGTAACTGTTACCTTTGCTCTCAGTTTGTTTCAGGGATTCTGTGGAAAGTTCCTCAACGCCTTCCTGTGACATATTCTATTCAGCTGCATCCTGCATCATCTGTTGCTCTTCCATGATAGGAATTCACTTGTCTGTCACTACACAAGACTGTGTCAGAGTTGCCAATGTTTCATGCTCCTTCCCTTGCTGTGCAACTCCAACTGAACTTAACTCATTTCCTACTGAAAGCTGTAGAGAATCTTTATGTGATCACGTGCTTCCTGTTTCACCTTAATTTGTTACACTCACGGTTCCATCATGATGTGACATTACCACTGTAGTATTTTCTACACTAAATTTTTCACTTTGGGGTAATCCATAACTTTAGTTTCTATTTCTTTAACTTCCCCATTACTAATCCTCTTTTTTTTCACTTTTCCCTTTTGTTTTCTTATTTTTTTGTATTGTGAAGTTTTGTATATCTGTATGTCTTTGCCTGTATTTCTCTACAACTATCTTTGGTGCCATTTTTTTCTATTGGTTTGTTTTGGTTTCTCCTTTGCTTAAACATTGCACCATATTAAAGTTAAACTTTCTCATGTCCGTATCTCTACCTTTCTGTTTTCCTTACTGTGGGGGCTAATTGTTCCACCATGCTGTGACATAAACTATGTTAGACTTTCTACACTAAATTCTTCACTTTGGAAGTATTTCATAACTTCAGCTTCTGTTTGTTTAACTTTACTTTACTAATCTGTTTTACATTTCCCCCCTTTTTGATCTTTGTTTGGGTTGTGAAAGTTTCCATACCTGGATACTTTGCCTGTATTTCTCTTCAAATATCATTGCAACAAATCAGATCTCTCTTTCTTTCTCATGTCCATGCTTATTTTTCATGCCTTTCAAAAATCTCTAAGTTTTGTTCTTTACATGTTTTCCACTGACAACTTAAGGGTTGATACTCAACTGGTTGCTTCTTCTTCCAAACGGCCCAGTATTTTTGCCTATATAATAGTTTTCACGGATCTGTTGAAATACATGTGATGGTTTTGATAATTTTTCTTGTGCAAGCATTTTTCTTCCCTCCAGGTGGTCCTCTGCCATAAACAAACTCTACAACAGAAGAAAGAAACTGTTGCAAAAAAGAGTAAAATCCCATGATTGGAGGAACTCTGTCAGCCTCAGTAAGAAGCTGAGATCCCTCATAAAGTCCTCCAAAGCTAGTTACGCAAACAAAATTGCCACTGATTCTAAAGACAAGCACAAAGCGTTCTATAGCTATGTCAAGAATCTCAGTGGCAACACTCAGATCTGCTCTGAGTTACAGCACAATGGCACTAAATATACAGAACCATCTGATATTGCCAACACCCTGGCAGGTAGGTTCAGTGCTAACTTTACCCCCCTCTCACCCCCTTAAGGGCCCATATCTATATCAGAAGAATGCAAAGTTCCTGTAATCATGGCTGCACAGGTAAAAACCACACTCTCCAAAGCCAAGAACAAAGCATCCATGGCACTTGCAAAGTTTCTGTAATCATGGCTGCACAGGTAAAAACCACACTCTCCAAAGCCAAGAACAAAGCATCCATGGCACTTGACAACATCCCAGACTGTATTCTACACAAACTACAGAACAAACTGGCACACCACCTAAGTACCATGTTCAATCATAGCCTTTCCTCCGGCTTTCATTCCCACTGAATGGCACACAGCGATGGTTATCACACTCCACAAAGGGGGAGCCACCATGGACTCCGGTAACTACCGCCCCATTAGCCTAATGAGCCTGGTCTGCAAGGCTATGGAACGTATCATGGAACTTATAAATAATGACATTGGTAATCTCCAAACTCTGGACCCCACCCAGTTCGGGTTTGTAAAAGGCAGATCATGTCTCCTAAGCCTGATGGACTTCATTGAAGTGGTCACCAAAGCCATAGATGAGGGTAAGGTGGTTCACACAGCCTATCTGGATCTCGTCAAGGCGTTCAACACCATCCTCCACTCTGGAATTATAGATAAACTCACTAAACTAGGTATAAATCCCAATGTCACAAGATGGGTTGCCAACTGGCTCACTGACAGAACCCACACTGTGAAAGTAGCAGACTCCAAATCCCACTTCAGACCTGTGACAAGTGGAGTACCACAGGGTTCAGTCCTGGGTCCTCTCCTGTTTGATATCTACTTCTCTGAATTACAGGCTAATACAGAAGGTCTTTGGCTAACAAAGTTCGCAGATGACTGCAAAGTAGAAGCCACAATCAAAACTCCTAACGATAGCGACATCCGACAAAAGGGCCTCACTAAGACAGATGCCTGGTGTTAAAACCATGGCCTCAAGCTCAATGCCAAAAAGTGCATTGTCATTGTTTTTGGTAAAACCTGTGTACCCATGAACTACCACATAGACGGTAGTCTACTTAACACTGAAAGTGTGATTAAGAGACCTTGGGACACAGGTGAACAGTAGTCTCTCCTATGATAATCACATCGCCACAATAGTCAGGAAATCCTTCTATGTGGCACACCTCATCACAAAAGGTTTCTCATCCAACAAAAAGAGGTCATTGTTCCCCTCTACTCGTCACTCATTAGACCCATTATAGAATACAGTTCCCCTTTTGTTATGTACCTCACAAGACATCTACAACTGGAAAGGCTGCAGAAATACTTCACAAAGAGGATTACTGGCCTCAAATAGATGCCCTACGCAGACAGTCTCAAAAAACTCCAGCTTTACTCTGTCGCATATCGCCTACTCAGAGGAGATCTCTGCCTAACATACAAAGCTATGTCAAACCCAGAGCTGTTGGGACATGCTCCACTTAAAGAAATCCCAATCCCTCTGAGCTACACGCTCTAGAGACCTAGACCCAGTGGCAGCTGGTGACTTCAAATCACAGGGGGGCTGCAGGAGACAGCTGAATGGGTGGGGTCAAGGGGAGGGGGTGTGGTCAACCAGAAAGGGGAGGAGCTATGCACAAAACCACAAAAAACTAACTTTAATTAAATACGCTGCCCTGGGTGGCAAACCATCATTATGAAAGTCCAATCAAGACAAAAATAAATGTAGAAGAATAAAAATATTTCAATGCATTGGCTGCATGACAGTTTACTTAATATCTAGATGGAAACAAAAGGTTGTGAGGCATGAAAAAATAAATTACTTTTTAAATACGTTACTGGAATGCCAGTCAAAATCAAGTATAAGAAAAACCAGAAGCACTCAACTCAAACCACTTCTCCTTGCACTGCAGTTCTAATTATAATATATTCAGCTTTATTAAAGTACCAAGTAACATGCTGAAAGTAGAAATCTATGTGATGCCCCCACTTGTAAAAATGTTTCTTATCCAAAAAAGACCTGCTGCCTGACAACTTGTTTCATGGGGAAAACATGATAAAAGTAAAAAATGAAAAGCAAACAAGAAACAAGCTCAAGATACATTGCTTAAAGGATTACTGTACAGGTTATGGACCACACATGATTGGCATTCTGTTTAGTTTACGGGTAAAGTCTGTAGAGATGACTGGAAGTCTCCAACAAGTGTAATGAACTTTTTAAAATAATGGAATCCTGTCCTTTAATACCCAAGGCTTATACATTATCTAGTCAAGTATTCTCTGCATGGCAACAACAGAAAGGCTTTCAATGTTGGCAATTCTTTAACAGTATGCTTATTAAAGCTTACTTGCATCTTACGATCTCAGACAAGCTTACCTTACGGTCATTAAAGCATTGCTACTTAAACACAGAGCAACAGGCACTTTGAGTAATAAGCATAAATCAACAGTACAAAAATATGACGGAAACCAGACCATTCCGCAAAATCAAGGACAGATGAAAAGCCACTGTAGTACTTATGCAGTGTGTCCTCCCCATCCAAGGTAGATACAACTACTCCTTGCCTTGCTTGGACACATCCAGAGTCACTACATGGGGGAGTGGGGTGCAACAAGCATGTCACAATTTGAAATCTCTCTGGCTGACTGTGATGGCCCTGACACATTTGTCATACCTCTCAACCTCAAGAGCAAGAAATCTGGACAAAGCCATACACAGAAGTGGGACAAAGGCCCAAAAATAAGGACAATTTTTAAATATTGCTCTAATAAACTTAGAAAGATAATAGAATAGGTCTTGCATTAGTATGAATTTTCTGAAGGGTATAAAATCTTAAACTCAAATGTCTGTCATTTTCTAACTTCAGTCTTTAGTGATTTGTCACTAACTTGCCAAAAAACACAACTTTATGAAAAATGGACCAAAAATGTGATGCAAAAATATATAAAATAGACACACAATACAGCTGCTACCTGTCAAAGAAGGGACACTTTAATATTAGTACTGCTACCTTGAGCAGCTGACAAAATAAAAGAATCTACATGCATTTCAAGTAATCTATAACTTTGATTATTACAGTTATTTCTTAATTGTAAACCTTCCATGTTTTCTTCCAAAATTGCTATTTTGCGGAGGGATTATTTGAGCCAAATATTGGGGACAGTTGAGAGGTTGGCTATGCCTAATTCTATAAAGCAATTTATTTGCATGTACCTCTCAACCTGTTAATGCAGTAAATCTGAACAAGGCCAAATATATTGGGGGCACATATAAACAGTACTAAAAATTGCTCTTGTATAAATTGAGACAGTTGATAGAACAGCTCTTACTTGAACATGCATTTTTCTGAAGGTTATGAAGTCTGAAACTTATTATTTAGTGACTTAATTCCTAAATGATTTGCCAGAAAACTACAAATTCTATGAAGAACAAACCAAAAGTAAGAAGCAAAAATCGACAGTTGGGAGGTATAGTTCAGCTGGGCCTGTCTGAATTTGCTGCCCTTCCCCCCTGACAAAATAATGGTTGAATGGAGCCTCTGCAGCCATTCCAATGAACCATTACTTGGCTATTTCACTCCATTTACCATAAAGACTAATGTGCATACTGCTTTACATCTATGATGAGTTGGACTTCATTTGAAAGTTTTATTTTGTATTTTACAGCACAAACACTAAGTCATCTGTTAAACAAAGCAATGCAGTCTCACAATGAAAACTTAGCATTAAAACTTCTCTGCCCTTGAAACTCACATTCATTGAAACAGCATTGAAACCCACATTCAAAGAAAATACATTTTGCCAGTGGCCAATAAAGATTAATTTTGGGCTGTTTTCAAATCATAGGCCCCTTGCATATGAAACATACATGTGCTCTTTGATACACCTTCCTCATTGTACTAAAATTATATTCCTTGTACAATACAGTACACTTGTAGAGGGTGTTTTAAATTTGTTTTGAACATTTTTCCAGTAAGCAATGAAACAAACAATATGCACCCATAATGGCAAAACTACCCAGTTGAGAACATTTATCATAAAAAAGTCTACTCAGACTTCCACAGTCCACCATTATTAGTAAATATGCACAATTCCACAGTCCACCATTATCAGTAAATATGCACAATTCTACAGTCCACCATTATCAGTAAATATGCACAATTCTACAGTCCACCTTTATCAGTAAATATGCACAATTCTACAGTCCATTATCAGTAAATATGCACAATCTCTGAAGTAAGTCATCTAAATAATTCCACATTAAAGAAATCTGTAACTAATGAAGCGGTTGCTGCTAGCAATCACCTTTATATTTCATGGTTTCATCGAAAAATAAAGTGTCTGTTGCCCCTGAGGAATAAATTGCCTATATTACATAAAAAAATGATAAGCTAGTAATAATATTGCAAGAGGAAATGGATGGCAAACTGATAACAGACTCATAGTTAGTATCTTCACCAAGGAGAACATTCTCAGTACGGCAGCATCCACCCCTTGTGGGAGCAGAATCCACAGCCTTCTGCATCAAAAGCAAGTACACAACCTGTTGTGCTATAGTATTAACTAGGCAAAGCAGTAGCACTAAACTTCTATTCCCCTGCAGCTCTCAGCTCCTTGTAAAATCTACTCAATACTCAACTGCATCTCAACTTCGCAGCTCAAGAAAACTGGAAAAAGCCAAAATGTATTGGGGGGGGGGGTCAAAAGCCCAAAAACCAGGGACACATTAAACATTGCTTGTATAATCCTGGAAAGTTGCTAGAATAAAATGTTGTGTTGCCACCATACATTTTACTGCCAAGGTCCCTGAGCAAAAAACAGTCAAGAGTAACATACCACTATGCCACATCAGCTGCTTTGTAAAAGAGAGGAAGACTGAAACTTAAGTACCTTTATCTGCACTTTAAAAAAAAAAAAAAATACGGTATTTAATTTGATTTAAGCTGTGTTGAAGGAATATTAACTGAACTGGCAGTTTTTCTGCTCTTCTGCTCTTTAGTAACTTGAACAGAAGCTAGTGTTTGCTGAATTTTGTTATTTGCTAGTAATTACAGGTGTGGGGGTAGCCACATTCTTTGATTTCCTGTCCTTGCCTAGTTAAGTGGTGCATTGTGAAGTATTTTCTGCTTAAAAATCTCAGCTTTGGCCGGCTAACAACTTGGTTATATTCAACTGGACGTATAAGAGAATTTAAGTACCTTTATCTGCACTTAAAAAAAATATATATATACGGTATTTAATTTGATTTAAACTGTGTTGAAGGAATATTAACTGAACTGGCAGTTTTTCTGCTCTTCAATTATTCCCACCCACCCTGGTTTTGTTTTGGTGTTAATCTTAGTGGCCTTGAAACTGCCCGCCCCTCAGCCTGCCTCTGGGCTCATCTCATTTGCTCACTCAACTGAGTGCAGTGAGATCATATTCTGATTTCAGGCACTCCTACTGTGTACAAAGAGAGCATCTGGGAAACAGACAAAAAAAAAAATTAAGCTCATTTCCTGCCTTTCCTGTTAAGTGGTATAGACTATTTGTAGGCTTCTGAGCCCCCAAGCCCTTATGTGTTTGAGGGAAGCCTTCTAGCTTGTTTTTTTTCTTATAACTAGCCAGTTTTCTAGTTTCAGCTCTCAAATCTGTTTCTTTGATCTCAGCACTTGTTCAGATGAAAAAAAAAAAAAAAAAAAAAAAATGTCATCTGCTTTTACTGTAATTGTGTTTCTTCCTACTTCATTTTACTTTTGCATCATCTTAAAAATACTCAATTGTATTTATTACTGCTTGGTGTAACTCATTCTAAGCCTTTTGGTTTAAACACTTGGACTTCAGACCAGTTGTTTTGCACTGAGAGGGTTTGTGGTCTGCACTGTTGTGGCAGAACAGGTAGCTTACATCCTTCTAGGTTGGGAACTGCTGATTGAGGGCTCAGTGTCTGTTATTCTAAAAGTGTATTAATTCTGGTTTAAGCACTTGGGATTTCAGGCCAGTTATTTTACATTAAGAGGGTTTGTGGTCTGCACTCTTGTGGGAGGAGAGGCTGGACTCTGCCCTTCTGAGCTGGGAATTTCTGGTTAAAGGCTTATAGTGCATGCATATCTGAACTGCTTCTTACTGAAGTTGGTGCGCCTTGTTTGCTGTGGCATAGACTGGATTCGGGCCTGCTGGATCTAGCATTGTTTGTGTAACTTGAGCACTAATCCAGACATTCTCTAAAGTATTCAATTGAATTTATTACTGCTTGGTTGTAACTTGATTAAAGTGTAGCTATCATTCTAAGTCTTTTGGATTAAGCACTTGGGCTTCAGACCACTTGTTTTACATTAGGAAGGTTTGTGGCAAGCACTGTGGTGGCAGGACAGGTAACTTTCATCCTTCTAAGTTGGGAACTGCTGATTGAGAGCCCAGTGTCCAAGTGTATTAGTTCTGGTTTAGGCACTTGGGCTTCAGGCCAGTTATTTTACATTATGAAGGTTTGTGGTCTGCACTCTTGTGGGAGAAGAGGCTGGACTCTGCTCTTCTGAGCTGGGAATTTCTGGTTAAAGGTTTATAGTGCCTGAATATTTGAACTGTATCTTACTGAAATTGGTACACCTTGTTTGCTCTAGCATAGACTAGATCCAGGCCTGCTGAATCTAGCTTTGTTTATATGCTTGTTGTTTGTTTGCTTGTTATTTCCCTGGAAGCTAATTCCACCTAATATGCGGCTTCTCAGTGCTTCTGTGGATCACTAGTGATATCTGCATTGCTTACTGTACTTATTTCCTTGTTTCACTTGAAAGAAAGTTACTGTTTGTCGTTTTTGCATTTAGTTACTTGTAACACATTGCACTCAAGTTACCTGGCACTTGCTCACTAAAGCAATTATATGTCAGCACTAAAAAATTAAAAGCACTACACCCTGACTCCCCACTGGCCCTTGTTTTAAATTATTAAGGAATTCCCAATATTATTCTAGCATGTCCAAAGGTCAGTTATCAATCTCCTCTCCGGTCCAGCTGGTGAATCTGGGAATCTTGAGGCAATGTTATAACTGCCTCATGTACACAGACAACCCTCTCCTCCTCCCACATAACACAAATACTTGCGAGAGATGCAGCTATTTAGCCAAACTGGGGGCTGAGCTCTCTCAACTCAGGACTGGCAAGACCAGACAGGAGGAGAAGGCAACTACACACACCACAAAACCAGCCTCACATAATGCTACCACACCACTGAATCAAACACATAAACACACAAAGACATACTGAGGCTCTGAGTAAAATTTACCTAAACAGCAGAGTCCTCCAAAGCAGACACCCAAACAACTACTACCTCAAGACACCCCACAAGCAACACATAAACCACAAAAGCAGTGTGCAAAGCAGTCACAGCCCTTAAGGCCAAATACAACACCAAACATACTTGTCATAGGTGACTCCATAGTCAGACACACTGGCGTCCCACTCACCAGGCTGAACAAGGAGAGGGTCACAGTAAGCTGCCTATCGGGTGCTAGAATCCGCCACATAACACAAGCACTCTGGTCACTCCATGGCAAGTACAAATATGACACAGTCATTGTCCATGCTGGTGTGAACGACCTGAGACGTACCTCCCTGGACTACATGAAAAGAGACATAGAGGAGCTCTCTGATTATGTAGCCCAGGCAGGTATGACCCTAACCCTGAGCAGTATCCTTCCTTCACCAAGAATGATGCCACAATATAGAGACAAGATGATCAGCTTTAACAATTGGCTTAATGTCTGGTGTCATTCAAAGGGGATCCAGTGTCCGTCTGCCTGGGATGACATGCTTGACAAGCCATGCTGCTTCGCAAGGGACGGCTTGCACCTGTCACCCTGGGATTCGGATATTGGCTAAGGCTCTTGCCACCCCCATAGTGCCTTTTTTAGGCAAGGCTCAAATTCTAAACCTACCACCCTCGAAAACAAAAATGGAAAGAAACTGAGGGTAATGCTGCTCAATGCCAGAAGTCTAAATCTCAAAATGCACGCACTCGAGGCCCTTCTCAGTATGGAGAACATCAATGTCTGTGCTGTAACTGAAACCTGGTTCAAGACTCCTGAGAGCACCCCGGCACTATTAGGTTTTACCTCATATCATGCGTTCCGGCCCCAAAACCCGGACCACACCACAAAAGGAGGGTGTATCCATATTCATAAAGGATACCCACACCTCCAGGTTGGTGGCAACGCACGAAGCTTCGGAAACCATCCAGGTGCAACTAACCATAGGCAAAACTGCTCTACAAATTGTAGCATGCTACAGGCCACCCTCTCAAACTCAGGAACCCCACACAGCCTTCCTGAAGACACTGGAGGGTATAAATGTATCTCCAAACACCATCATATTGGGTGACTTCAACTACCGAATATAGACTGGGAACATTACTCAAGCCCTAACTTTCTAGCTCAACGGTTCCTGGAGATCATAAATTCAAATGCCATGGAACAGCTAGTCACTGTTCCCACAAGAGGAGAAAATATACTAGATCTCATTATCACAAACATGGGGACAAAATGCTCCACACCGGAAGTATATCCCTCATTGGTGAGATCTGATCATAAACTAATCTCACTGGAAATCCACATCCCGCCCCCACCCCAAACAAAAAAGACCACAGTGAAGAACTTCTCTAAAACAAATTTCACACTACTCAAGACTGGTGTGATATCCTTCAAGGCCCCTGAGACAGTGGAAACCACAACCCAAGCTGCGGAAGCCCTTACAAATGCCTCCTATGAACACCTCCAGGACTGCATGGATCAGGCAATCCCAAATAAAACCAAGACTCTTTCCACAAAGGGCAAACGTCCAGTCTGGTGGACCCCAGCCATTAACAAACTTTACAATAAGAGGAGAAAGCTATTACATGATAGAACAAAATCCATAAAAGGGAAGTCACCCCTGATCATTATTAGTAAAAAAATACGAGCACTCATAAAATCAACTAAGGCCAATTTTGAGAGATAAATTGCCATGGATTCAAAGGACAATCATAAGGCCTTTTTCAGCTATGTTAGGAACCTGGGTGGAAACTCCCAGATATGCTCAGAATTAGTCCAAAATGATACAAAAATCACTGAACCCACAGACATTGCCAACATACTGGCAGACAGGTTCAGTGCAAACTTCACCCCTCTCCCCTAAAGGAGAGATAACTATCCCAGCGAGTGTAGCCTCCCAGACATCTCAAATGCGCAGGTGAAAGCTGCTCTCTCTAAAGCTAAAAACACAGCATCAATGGGACTGGATGGTGTCCCCGGCTGTGTGCTACACGAGCTAAATGAGGAATTAAACCCGCACATAAGGCAGCTGTTTAATCTCAGCCTTACCACAGGATACGTGCCCAAGGAGTGGCGTGCGGCAACTGTGGCCCCACTCCACAAAGGCGGTGCCTCTCGGACCCTGGTAATTACCGCCCCATAAGCTTAACAAGTCTTGTCTGCAAAGCTATGGAGAGGATCATAATGGAGCTCATAAACAAAGATATAGGGGACTTGCAGACATTGGACCCGACCCAGTTTGGCCGTCAAGGGAAGATCATGCCTTTTAAAATTGGTCGACTTCTTCGAAACAGTCACCAAGGCCATTGATGAGGGAAAGGCAGTCCATACAGCCTACCTTGACCTTGCAAAGGCTTGACACAATACCCCACTCGGGTATTGTAGAAAAACTTACCAGCTTAAATGTAAACCCATATGTCACAAGATGGGTTGCAAACTGGCTTAAGGACAGAACCGACAGGGTTAGAGTTGCTGGCGCTATGTCAGACTCCAAGCCTGTCACAAGTGGTGTCCCACAGGGCTCGGTCCTTGGCCCCCTATTGTTCGGCATCTACTTCTCAGAAGTACAGGCCAACATGGGAGGACTTTGGCTGACAAAGTTTGCAGATGACTGCAAACTGGGCACCATAGTGGAAAGTGCATCGGACACGGATATCCTTCAGAAGGGACTCACGGAAACTGATAGCTGGTGGCAGAGCCATGGCCTGAAGTTAAACGCCAAAAAATGTGTAGTCATACCCTTCAGGAAAAACAAGGTAACCCCAAGCTACCATATAGGTGGCAATCCACTAAGCACAGAAGAGGTTATCAGGGACCTGGGGACCCAGGTTGACAGTGGCCTTTCTTTTGACACTCACGTTGCTAAAGTGGTTAGAAAGACCTTCTATATTGCCCACCTGATCATGAAGGGATTCACATCCAGATCTAGTGAGGTCATTCCCCTGTACTCTTCACTTATCAGACCAATGATCGAGTACAATGCCCCATTCGGGATGTATCTCGCCCGACATCTGCAGCAATTGGAGAGACCCCAAAAGTTTCTCACCAAAAGGATAAAGGGACTCCAAAATCTGTCATATGCTGCCAGATTGAAGAAACTCCAGCTCTATTCAGTTGCATACCGTCTGCTCAGAGGTGACATGTGCCTGGCATACAAGGCCATGTCCAACCCAGAATTAATGGACATGCTCCACCTCAAAAAATCCAAATCCACTAAAACCACTAGAGCAAGTGACTTAAACCTTAGCACGGATATAAATAGGACGTGCTGGAGGGATAGATTTATCACTCAGAGACTCCCTATGCTGTGGAATAGAGTCCCGGTCCATGTGAGGCAGAGCATCTCGCTGGCTGTGTTCAAGAGAAATCTTGACCTGTGGATGGGAGATCGTAGGTTTACCCCGGGAATCATCTCTGTGTCACTGCTGGACAGAGGCACAACAAACTAATGGGTACAGTATTTTTTCATATAAGGGGTGGCGTAAGCCACAAAAATTCGGGCTAGGCTTATAAATGCCTTGGGGCAGATAGCCTAGTATAAACCTATGAACCTATTTAGTGAATTCAGTTCTCACCATAGCTGTCAACCTCTTCATACAAAACACCTGGACAAACCCAGTAATGAGGGAATACAGCCCTCAAACATATTCAGTGAATTCAGTTCTTGCCATAGCTGTCAACCTTAGCACAAAAACCTGGACGAAGCCAATAATGGGGGAATACAGTCCCAAAAATAGGGACAAATTTAAAATATTCATCTTATAAACTTAGAAAATGGCTAGAAAAAAAGGTTGTGCTACTATGTATTCTGAAGAACATGAAGTTTGAAATTCAAATGCCGGTCAATTTTACTGCGGACAGAACAAAAACAATTTTCAGCAGAGATGCAGGGATTAATACTGCAGACACGTCTTTGTAAAATGGCAGGGCACCAGAGCAAATCCACACAAACACAGGGAGGAGATGCAGACATCACACAGAAGCCACCCCAACCAAGAATCAAACCAGAAAACCTATAGCTGTGAGGCAACAATACTACCACTGCACCATCAAATATGCAAGGAATTAAACATTCAGAAACCTGAAGTCTGAAATTCAAATGCCTGTCAATTTTACTGCGGACAGAACAAAAACAATTTTCAGCAGAGACGCAGGGATTAATATTGCAGACATGTCTTTGTAAAATGGCAGGGCACCAGAGCAAATCCACACAAACACAGGGAGGAGATGCAGACTCCACACAGAAGCCACCCCAACCAAGAATCAAACCAGAAAACCTATAGCTGTGAGGCAACAATAGTACCACTGCACCATCAAATATGCAAGGAATTAAACATTCAGAAACCTGAAGTCTGAAATTCAAATGCCTGTCAGTTTTATTTGACATTTGTTAATCAGGACAGTGTGACGGAACAAAAAAACAATTTTCAGCAGAGGCCCAGGAAGAAATAATGCAGACATGTCTTTGTAACATGGGAGGACACAAAAGCAAACCCACACAAACACAGGGAGAATATAACAGACCCCACAAAGAAGGAACCCCAGCCAAGAATCAAACCTGAGAACCTGCAGCTGTGAGGCAACAATGCTACCAGTGCAACATCAAATAAAAGCAAGCCCACACAAACACAGGGAGAAGATAACAGACCCCACAAAGAAGGAACCCCAGCCAAGAATCAAACCTGAGAACCTGCAGCTGTGAGGCAACAATGCTACTACTACACCATCAAATATCAAGCATTGCAACATTTACAAACCACAGATATTATGAGGAACAGATTAGATCGAATATGAGGCAAAAATCTGCAGTTTTTTTACAAATGGTGGTGGGTAGGGAACTCAGTCTTTAACACCTGCATACAGGGTACAGGGTTCAAGCCTGAGGTATTCCCTACCACACCACCCTGAGCACCTGGGGCATTTTCACACACACACACTCAATATAAACTAGCACCACACACACTCAATATAAACTAGCACCACACACACTCAATATAAACTAGCACCACACACACTCAATATAAACTAGCACCACACACACTCAATATAAACTAGCACCACACACACTCAATATAAACTAGCACCACACACACTCAATATAACCTAGCACCATACACACTCAATGTAAACTAGCACCATACACACTCAATGTAAACTAGCACCATACACACTCAATGTAAACTAGCACCATACACACTCAATGTAAACTAGCACCATACACATTCAATATAAACTAGCACCATACACAATTGTATAACTAAAAAGCGCCATACACACTCAATATAAACATTGTAAAAGTAAGAAAGCACCATACACTTACCTGTCTGATCCCAAGCAAAGCTCCTTCCCGACGAGACTGCCCACGCAAATACTCCAAAAGACCCGCGAGATCCAAAGCTCCTTCCCGACGAGACGAGGCTATCCTGACTGCTGCTGTTGCAGTCCGGACCCAACACATAATCCCAGTGAGTCTGTGCACTTTAAAAGTGCACAGACGTCTCCTTGTGTCCCCCTATGGGGACTGCTGGACTGCCTGGAGCATGCGCATAGACCGACAGTAGTCGGGACTACTGCGCATGCGCGAAGTCCGCGAAATTTGAAAAATGTTTTTTTTTCTGTTTTTTATTTTGAGGGGGCTGCAGTCCGGCAGTCCGATAGCACGGGCCACCCCTGCCTAGACCTTGTCACCACAATAAACAGAACATGTTGGAGGGATAGATTCCTGTCCCAGAGACTTCCCATACTCTGGAACAAACTACCTATCTATATCAAACAAAGCTCCTCATTAGCACTGTTCAAGAAAAATCTTGATGATTGGATGGGAGATAGGAAATTCACCCCGGGGATCACTTCTCTGGTTCTGCTTGACAGGGGCACAGGAAAATAATTTTCTTGGATGGCGAAAGCCAGGGTACCTTTTTGGCTAGGCTTATATAGGCCCTAGGGCCAATAGCCTAGTACCTACCTATGAATATGTTCTGTCTGGAAATCCTGGGCTTCTTGCATAATAGTAACAGTACATCATTTCTTTCTTATCCTCAGTAGTCCACTCTATCATCTTTATGGCTCTCTTCCAGCCTGTCGGTTTTTGTGGACTATTACTTCCTTCTAAAATGGGGTAGGTGCATCCTCCCCTGAACCTGGCATAACCCCTTTGCTGGAATGTTTCTGTGTCTTGAAGATTCTTCACAGTCAGTTTTTCACTTTGCGCATACAAGATCAGGCACTTGTGTACCCAGTTGTCTTTTTTTATTTTGTAACCTACTTCAGTCTGATATATGCTATATAAAATACATTGTATACAGCAGTGTCATACCCAGTAAACTATAGTTTATTTAAAGAGAAGCTCATTGCTAACCAGTATCCTATGTTTTCCTACATTCCAGTACAGCTTATTTTGGTTATGGTATGTATTTGTGGACTCCAACTTGTTCTTGTTAAACAAATTTGTAAGGAAAACAATTTCATGCATTTGCAACTCAGTAGAATAAATCCTGATTGGAGGTTACCAGTCTAATGGCCCTAGAGCCTTTGTAAGCCTAGCCATTCATGCCCCAGTTTTTGTAATTGTCAATGCCCAAGGACTAAGACTTTGGTGTATGCCTGTGCCTTAGACTGTAAGCTGCTGCTGCTCATAAAAACCACAGGTGACAAGCAGAGATGACTTTGTTTTTCCCATCCATTGGTCCAAATGTTATTTGAATAAGCTTAAAGAAGAGCTCTGTTTCACATAAATGGAGTATCTTTCCCAGAAAAGGTAAAAACACACACCAGTTCCTCCAACATGTTTTGCTTATGTCACAGACTATGTTTAGATCCTTAGAATGGGTAATTCTTTTGCTGTTTGTTTTGTGAATGTGTAGCATATCTATTTAAGGCTGGATCTGAGAAGGCCTTGTAGGCTAGGTATTGATTGCCACGTGGTAACTGGAGGAGACTGAGTGCAGGGACAATAGTTTGGGGTTTTCCACACAAGTCCTGTTTTTTACACCCTGTATTCTTTTAATGAGGATTCTCTGTGACCACTATAGTTGTTGGAAATGCCTGGATAGGTACATGCTGAAGAGTGCAGTGTACTTGAGTATTTGTCTAATAAGGGCTAAGTGTAGTGGGATTATGATCTCTTTAGATCTGGATGTCATGCCATGCCATAACTTACAACTTGCTCCCACATAGAAGGACTTTCTCACCACTGTGGACACAACCACTGTGGACACATGGTGATCAAAGTTCAGGTTACTGTCAACCTGATATCTGAAGTCCCTTATCACTGGGTCTACTGTTAGGAGAGTGTTATCAGTGTTGTAATTTGCAGGGGTGATAAACGTCCCAAAGGGTATAAATATGCATTTTCTTGGCATTGAGTATTAGGCTATGTTTCTGACACCAGTTACTTGACTCTCAGACCCTCCTCAAGGATATTTACATCTTTGGAGGAATCGGTCATCTGCAGATTTGGTCACCCAAAGCCCCTCTGTATTTGCTATGACTTCAGAGAAGTCTATTCCAAACAGAAGTCTGTTCCAAACAGGAGAAGTCTAAGTGCTGAGTCCTGTGGAACACCACTAGTAGCAGGTGTAGTTGTGGAGGTGGATTCCCTATCCTAACAATGTGTCCTCTTCATGAGCCATGTGACTATCCATCGAGTTACATAGGGATTTATGTCTAAACTTTTTAGTTTGTCTATAACACCTAAGTGAGGTAGTGTGTTGAATGCCTTTACCAGGTTGAAGTAGGCAGTATGCACTATTCTGCCCATCATCCATGGCATCAAGTGGCCTTCTCACAGTAGTGCATTGGATTTAGTAGATGTGACCTACCCTTGATGAAACCTAATTGGGATGGGTCCAGTGTTTGAAGATTTCTGGTGTATTTATTAGATCCATGATAACTTTTTCCATGCCATTGTATATGACTGGTCCAGCTTATGGGTCTGTAGTTCCATGGGTCTGTTGATGGTCCACCTTTATATAGAGGGATGACCATTGCAGCCCTGTATTGCCTAAGGAAGAAGCCTGTCTGGAGGCTGTGGCTGAATAGAGGTTCCAGTTGGCCTGACATGTCATGTATCAAACTATTTTTAGGAGGCATCCCTGGATATTATCAGGATCCATTGCTGAAGTGTGTTTAGCTCTAGAGAGGGCAGTGAGGACCTGTTTTGAGGACCTGTTTACTAACAGTGGGGGGATAAGTGCCAGAGGTTATTTCCTGTGGAGTAACTAGTCATCTTCGAGTTATATGGACTTTTGTCTTCTTCTTGTACTGTAATGCTGTTGTGTAACACTTTCGAGTGATGTTACTATCTCTACTCTTTTATCTTGGACTTAGAAACATTTAAATGGCTAAAGAAGTTACCAATCAAGGCTTTTCTGTCTGCAATGTAAGGTTGAAAGGTATGCCTTCAATTATAACTGAAATATCATGAAATCACAAAAAAATAATGGCTTTTATTGCATGTATATTCCTATACACTAGACAGGCTTTTTTGTGTCTGATTAGCAGTAGCCAGTACAACTTTATGCATACATAAAGAGACATACATATTCCATGTGAAATTTCAGTTTAATTTATTTTACAAAATAAAGTAAACAAGCAAGCCGGCACACAGGTTCCACATGAAGTCATAGTTTTATTTATTTGACTGTTTCATAACTATCATATCTAGGCATAGACAGATATTTTTGATGTAATGTATCAGGTTTAAAGTGAAACAATGTAAATTGCAAGTGAAGTCACGTGTGATATTTTGTTGCAAAGAGGAAAATTTGCTGATGAATTATGACAATGAAAAACCCCTATAATACATGCTCACTAGTTCAGGGAACACCATTGCACATAAAACTAATAAAATAAATAAGAGAGATCATTATATACTTAACATAACCACTCTATTAAACAGCTTGTTTATATTATATAGGTTCACTGGTGGTTACTAGGCTACTGACCCAAAGGTACTTTATAAGCCTATCCATGTTTCCCAATTATACTAGAGAAGCCCAATATAAAGGATCTAGTCTAAACTCAAAATCTAAGTTAGCAATGGCTGCTCATATCTAGGAGGATCATACGTGAAATCCTGGCAAGGAATTTATGGTTTCCCATCCAGTCATCCAGGCTAGTTAAACAGGGTCATAAAGGGGCTCAGTTTGATGTGAATTGGTAGTGTTTTCCTGAGGCATGGCAACCTCTGAGAGAGAGAGATGCCTGTCCAGCAGGTTCTACTTATGTCGCAGGCCAGGTTAAGGTCCCTAGAGCAGGTGACCCTTATCCCATTAGTCTTGCGGATGTGTAGCATTTCCATTAGGTTTGGATCTGAGATTGCTCTGTAGGCCAGGGACAAGTCTCCCGTATGTAGTCTGTATGCTACTGAGTTCAGTAACGGTGACTTGAGTCTGTCTATGCATGACATGTGATGGAGGCCCTGTAATTTTCTTGGTTAGAAATCTCTGGGGTCTCTCACGTTCCTGCAAGTGCCAGGTAAGGTACATACAAAGGGAGCATTGTAGTCAATTACTGGGCTGATGAGGGTCAAGTACAGGGGAGTTATGACCTGTTTCACTCTTGAGGGAATGCCTTCGTAGGCAATATAGAAGGTCTCCTTACTACAGTGGACACAAGGTGGTTAATGTTTAGGCTACAGTCAACTTGCATTCTCAATTCTCTCAATACTGAGTTGTTACTTAGGGTATTATTGTCTATACAGTAGTCTGCATGGATATTGTTTTTATCGAATGGGATGATAATGCATTTTTTAGCATTGCGTTAGAGTGCATGGCTTTGGCACCAATCATTCATTTGTGTAAGTCCCTCTTGAAGTATACTGGAATCTTCTGGGGATTACATGATTACACCTAATTTGCAGTCATCAGCAAACTTAGCCACAGGCCCTCAGTTTTAGCCTGAATTTCTGAGAAGTATATTCCAAACAATAGGGGGCACAGTACTGACCCCTGTGGCACCCCACTGCTGACAGGTCTGCTGGTCGAAGTAAAGTCCCCAATTTTGACTGAGTATGACATGAAGGTGAGCCAGTTAGCAACCCATCTGACAACATAAGGGTTGATATTCAACTGGCAGAGTTTATCAGTGATGCCCAAATGTGGGACTGTATTGAAGGCCTTGGCTAAGTTAAGGTAGGTTATATGCACATATTTGCCTTCATTTATACCTCTGGTGATGCTTTTGAAGAAGTCTACCAGGTTTAATAGGCATGACCTGTCTTTAAAATGGGTCAAATTAAGGGTTTGGAGGTAATCTATGTCCTTATATATAGGGTTCATGATGATTTGTTCCATGGCCTTACAGATGAGGCTGGTTAAGCTTATGGGTCTGTAGTTTCTGTAGTCTAATGGCCACGGTGGTGGTGCAGCGGTTAGTATTGCTGCTTCACAGCAAGAGGTTCCCTGGTTCAATTTCCGGCTGGGGTGCCTTTTGTGTGGTGTCTGCATGTCTTCCCTGTGGTCACGTGGGTTTTCTCCAGGTGCTCCAGTTTCCTCCCACATCCCAAAGACATGCTGTAGGTGGATTGGACACTAAATTGGCCATAGGTGTGTGTGCATGTTTGTGCCTTCTGTGGAAGGTTGGATGCCGGGCTGGCAACTCAACACCGTAAAACTCCACTGCCAATCGTTCTGCAGAGCGTTTTTCTGCTGTGGTGACCCTAACCAGGAAAAGCCAAAAGGAGAAGTAGAAGTTTCTGTAGTCTGAGTCACACTTTTAATACTGTTGTCAAGTGGCATATGCCAAATGGAAAAAACTGTTACTTGTAAAACTAGCAATAAAGGGTCAGTGGCACGAATGCTGTAAGGAGCAGCTATACTGTCACCTTAGTCAAAATACCTCCTGCATGACAGTGAGTATCTGCATGTATATATGTATACATCCACCAACACACCACATGTACAGGTACGTGCACATCTGTATACATAAACAGAGACACACACAAATTTAGAGACAGATATATGTATATATATATATATATATATATATATATATATATATATGTAGATATATATATATATATGTGTCTGTGTGTGTGTATGCATTTTTTTTGTGGAGCCTTTCTTCTCTGGTCTCCAGTGAAATGGGCCTTTGGCTCAGTTTTACTAACCCAGTTACCAAATGTCAAATAAGTAAATAATAAAAAAAAATATATATATATATATATATATATATATATATATATATATATATATATATATATATATATATATATATTAGTGGATCTATAACGACATGACATAAAGATATACAGCAAATACATTTTAATCAACCAAAGCAATGCATATGATAAACACATAATGACATGTCACATGCATTTATTTATTTAAATTATCTATTTCCATCTCCATCATGATACTGGGGTAAGTGGTCTCATCAACACAGCCATCTAAGTCACAAAAAAGGCAAGTTTGAGAAAAGTTATGAGGATTCCAACATTACAGGTGAAGTATACCACTAAAACAAGTAGGTGCACTGCATACAAAGTTTTAATAACCTTCACGAAGACGTATCACATGGCATGTGAAAATTTAACTATTTTTAACTACTGTTTCATAACGTTGGACCTATTTTATACGGAGTCTCCTACAGACACACACACACACACACACACACAGACACACACACACACACACACACACACACACACACACACACACACACACAAACACACACACACACACACACAAACACACACACAGTGGATATACAAAGTGTAGACACCCCTGTTAAAATGCCAGGTGTTTGTGAAATA